>NC_058409.1:21962753-22107276 GCF_002201575.2 Neomonachus schauinslandi | reverse complement strand
AAGAAGAAGAAGAAGAAGAAGAAGAAGAAGAAGAAGAAGAAGAAGAAGAAGAAGAAGAAGAAGAAGAAGAAAAAAAGAAAGGCTCAAATTAAGATCCTACTCCTTATGGTGTAATCAAGGAGATGAGTAGTGCTTCCTTCCAGCTGATTTTATTAACATTAAAGTTTTATAATAAATTATGATGCTCCCTAGAGCTAAACACCCAATTAAAATAACATAAGCATGGCAGGATGTCTATTATAATGTTTTTCTTAGAAGAAAATTCCTAATTATAGTGCTGTAGACTTCTGCATGGGCACAGCACTGCTGTGGGAATAGCTGGGAATCACAGCTCTAATTAGCAGGTAGGTGTTTCCAAGATGGTGCTAACTAAGAATAAGTGAAGCCTAATCTTTTAAAAGTCAGGTTTTCTGGAATGAAAACACAATGATTTGAGTCATTTTGACCTTGCTAATTGCAATGACATTTCCTTACCGCAGACTGAGTATAGCTTACCTGTTTCTCATATATAAAGTTGTTACAACAGGAAGAGGTGATTTATGTTAAAAATTAATAAAATCATTTCGTGAGACCCAGTAAGTTTCACAGTGCACTTATTAGCTTTAGGAAAAGAGTAAAGGATACTTTGGGTTTTATGTCTGCATGGTTATCTTTCAAAATGGGTTAAGAGGACTTTATTTATTTTTTTCTGCTTGAGAAGGTAAAATAAAATAAATTGACTTATCTTTAGTCCTAAAAGGCAAAGGTATAAGTCCAAAGAGAAAATGAATGAGAGCTCAGGAATATAACTATGATTAGTATAATCAATGAGTTAAAAAGCTGTATTTTATAAATAAGAAAAATATACACTCCCAAATCTCACTAGGTTTTGGATTTGTTTTCATGATTGTTTTCAACACTACTGCTCCCAGCACTGGGAGGAATTTCAAATTTGTTTTACAGATGTTTACAGTGTTGTTTTTAAAAAACATATCACTCAAAATTTTCATATGACTATCATGTCTAATTTTTTACATATTTATATTTTGTAGGGCTAATTTTAGTGGAATATTCATTGTGAAAATAGTTCATAAAAAGGCAAATGACTTGCACTCACAATTTAATATACAGGTTATAGAAAATTAACTGCTTACAAGGAAAAAATAGGTCCTTAGTTCCTTCACTACATCACATCTTAGACTGAATACATTATATACACATACATGTATATGTGTAAATGTATGTGTATATATATATGTGTGTATGTTTATATATGTGTATGTGTATTTCAGATGTATTAAAGACCTAAATCCTATTCAAACCACCCCTACAAAAAGAAAAAAAATACTATAAAAGAATGGAAAGAAAATGTAGATAAACATTTACATTTTCTAAGCATGTAGGAAAGTCCTTTTTAAGCAAAAACAAAAGAATAAACAAAAAAAATATAAATGAAAAATAATAGGTTTTAATAGTACATTAAAATATTCCCATATCGAAAGCACCATAATAAAATTAAAAAGCAAACATGAAATGCAGAAAGCAATTTGTGCAATAATGATGCCATGTCAAGAGTTACTATCCTTAATATATCAATAATCTATCACTGCTTTCCTTTAACCCTCATTACCAATTCCAATCTGGTCACGTGATTCTTCTTTTCCCCATCAATGAAGTCATGCTCTTAGAATAATAATGCTCTTAGAAAAATGCATTCCTCTCCAGCTTTCTCTGTTACCTCTCGCCCTTTAAGCTTCAGCCTTATTGGCTTCCTCTCCCTTTCCTGTCTTTGCCCATGCTCTTCCCTCTCCTTGGAATGTTCTCCTACCTCTCAATTCTGTTTCTTCTTCTATTTAACTATTACTTAGCTTAAATATCACTGCCTCATGGATCTTTTCTGTGACTAGTTCTGTGACTGGTATATGTTCTTCTGGTACTAGGTACCATTCTGTCCCACTTATTTAGCTCAGTTTTAATTTTACATTTGTTTATTCATCTAAAAATAAATTTGGGAGTTTTCTGAAGGCTAGGACCAGGCTTTCTTCTTACTCTATCTCCAGTGCATGATATGCTATAAATGATGCAGGACCAGGGCTGTCTGGAGATGGGAGCCTTGATGAACATCACACATATCTATGAGATTCCAGATTTTCAGAAAAGATAAAGACTCAAAGATCCAACCAGTATAAATTTGGTCCTTAAGTCCCTGCTTTAAGGGACCTTTATCAGCACAGTGATATAATGAAAGGGAAAAAAAATAAAACATACACATAGTAAAACAAAGAAAGAGATATACTTTCTTCTCCTGATTTCCCAGGTCTCTACCTAGTACAATTATTTTTCTTATTGATATATATGCTCATTACTTCAGCAACATCTCAGACTATTTTTTTCCTACTTCCCACCATCCCTTTCAAAACATTATATTTCTTTTTTGCAAGTGCTTCCAAATTATCCTTTCTTTTTCTTCCCCTTCTACTGCTTGGACCATGGTTCAAGTCTGAATTATTGCAAACGTCCCCATCGTGGGACTCAGACATCAAAGAAGTCAAAGAAGACTGGGGCGCCTGGGTGGCTCAGTCAGTTGAGTGCCCGACTCTTGGTTTCAGCTCAGGTCATGATCTCAGGGTCATGAGATTGAGCCCTGAATCGGGCTCTGCGCTCAGCAGGGAGTCTGCTTGAGATTCCCTCCCTCTGCCCCTCCCCTTGCTCATGCAGGCTCTCTATCTGCCTCTAAAATAAATAAATAAATCTTTAAAAGAAGTCAAAGAAGATACAGATACAAATTAAATATAAATGATAATTTTGAACCTGCTGAATCAGAAGCTCTGGAGAAACCAGGAGGACATATTAACAGGACTATGTTCTCTCCATTCAGAGCAGCTCTGCTTTGAGCTATTACCTTTTAGGTTTGTAAGTAATACCTTACTTGACAGAAGTTTCTGCAGAAGGGAAAAAATGTTTGAAAATCACTCTTCTCAATCATCTGAGGTTGCCCTTTCTGCATAGCCCTGCCAATTCAAGTGCTACTCATCCTTTAATTCCAGCTAAATTCCTACTACACAAATGCATCTTCTATCAATTCCAAGACAGGCTAACCCTATTTGCAAGGTACCACAGAGCTTCCTATATCATGTAGTTTGGTATTTACTACAATACTTGGCTTTCTAATTTTTTCTTTTGTCAATTAGAGATTGATCTATCTACTTATTTATTTAGCTAGTCAGTTATTTTCAATCCTCCCCATCCACAGTTAGATTGTAAATTTATTTCGGCAAAGATACTATCTAACAGATTTTTCATTTACCTCTATGACTAGTGTTGGGATGACTGAGGATGACAAAGTCTGATTAATTGATCATGATTTTAATGAGAAGGAAAAAGAAATATATTGTTTTAGGAAAAAAATATTCTTAGAGTAGAACTTAGAACAAATGAGAGCAGCTCTTTGGGACCCCAAGTTGAGAAAGATCCAGAAGTTGAAGGGAAAAGGTGCCATGATCAACTGGGAGTGAATCTCCCAGGATTAGCATTTGTCATTTGTGGAAGGAAATAAAATGTGTTGCTACACTTTCTCTGCTTAAATATCTTTTTTGTCAAAACAGAGATTTCCTATGTATAGTTATATGCTATCTAAAAAGAAGGAAAAATTAACCAAGCACAAAATCTACTTTATGTGTATTTCTGAAATATTTTCCATTTCTCTGTAAAATAAAATCATGTATAATGCTGATAGATTTATTCTACTCCTCACACATATAAATTTTGTTTTGAGATTGAGAACCACCTCAGATATTACCTTTATATTTGCTTTCCATGTAATCTTTTTCCTTAAACTTCTTGAACTTTTTTTCCCAGGAGGGTAGGGCTGGGCATTAAGAAGTGCACGATAAATGAATTAAATAATCATATACCAGAGTGCTGATTTGCACAAGCTGCACTGATTGAAAAATTGCTTGTTTGATGACAAAATAAACTTGAAAGTAATTGCAATTACATAGAGAAGGCACAATATTGCTACATTCACATTACCTGAGTTCAGATCCAAGTTGATTGTGGCATTGTAATTTATTCTCTCTGTATTACTGTGAGATCCACACTACAATTTGCATGTAGCTTTTCTATCACCTTTCAAGATTCCCTTGTTAGGGTGTCCTGGTAACTCTGCCCCAGAACTGCCACTTGTAGAAAGCATAATGAGAAATAACATACAAACAAAAACAAATCAAGGGTAGGATTCTTGATAGTTGGTTTTATGACTTTTTAAAAAGGAATATAGGAAGGAGTTGATTTAACAGGGAAGACCACTGGATTGGGAGTCTACTGATCAGCTAGGTGACAGTGAGCAAACCACATTACTTGTCTGTGTCAATCTTCTCACCTATTAATTGGGGAGAATAAACCATTGCCCATTCAAGCATACAATGTTGGTGTGAAAGTCAAAGAAGAACAGTTATGTGAAAGCATTAAAATATTCTTATATAAGGGTGCATGGGTGGCTCAGTTGGTTAAGCATCCAACTCTTGATCTCAGCTCAGGTCATGATCTCAGGGTCAAAGACTGAGCCCTGTGTTGGGCTCCCCGCTCAGCAGGGAGTCCACTTGTCCTTCTCCCTCTGCTCCTTCCCCCATTTGGACTCTTTCTCTTCTCTCTCTCTCAATGAATAAATAAAATCTTAAAAAAATAAATAAAATAAAATATACTTACATATATGATACATTATTTAAATGAGTGGTTTAGAAGAAGAGATGTAGAAAATACGTATCTCTGCTTAAATGTTAACGTTTTACAAATGTCCCAACAAAGTAAGGAATGACATTTATTATACAGAGACATATTTATTTATTTATTTATTATTATTTTTTTAAAAGATTTTATTTATTTTTCAACAGAGAAACAGAGACAGCGAGAGAGGGAACACAAGCAGGGGGAGTTGGAGAGGGAGAAGCAGGCTTACTGCTGAGCAGGGAGCCCGATGTGGGACTCGATCCCAGGACTCTGGGATCATGACCTGAGCTGAAGGCAGACGCTTAACGACTGAGCCACCCAGGCGCCCCAATACAGAGACATATTTAAAGATAAAAGCTCTACTGAGGAATTGACCAAATAATTATTTCTTTTTAAAGATTTTATTTATTTATTTGACAGAGAGAGAGACACAGGGAGAGAGGGAACACAAGCAGGGGGAGTGGGAGAGGGAGAAGCAGGCTTCCCGCCCAGCAGGGAGCCCGATGCGGGGCTCAATCCCAGGACCCTGGGATCATGACCTGAGCCAAAGGCAGACACTTAATGTCTGAGCCACCCAGGCGCCCTGACAAAATAATTATTAAATAAAAAGTCCATTCTGGTATAAATTTGAAACACTGCCCAAGGATACTTTTAATTTTTCAAGTAAAAAATCAAATGTTATTCAACTGAGATTGGTAATTCTCAGTGGGGTAATGGTGTATGAGAATCTCCGGTAAGGCATGCAGATACTATAGTTTGAACAAAACACATTCTAAAATTATCACAGCTATTATATTTTTTAACCATGTTTTCTTAATCTAAAAGTTTTAAATAACAGCAAGGAAGGACATTAGATTAGTAAATTCGCTAACGCAGACCAGAAAATTCAACTTTCAATAATTTACTTTAGAACAAAGGATTTATGACTCTTCTTTATAAGGAAAATTAAGGATGCTTTCAAATTAGATGTTATCTTATTTCAGACTTCCTAAAATAATTTGTTTGAGTCTTTTTGTAAGACAAAATAGTCAAACTACATGTTAAGGAATTAAAATCACTCAATTCTAAATCAGAAGCATTATGCTAAATTGGAAGTGGTGAGAAGTGCAATGAGCATTCTCTTTTATAACAAGTTTGTAATGATTATGTAATTGAGTGATATCCTTCGCAAAATAACCATGCCAACTTTATAAGACACATTATAACGTACCTTTAAAAATCCTAACAAGAAATGTATAACAGCTGCTACTAAGGAGAATTTAAGGACACAAACTCTGAATAAATTAGAAAATGTATCAAAGTCCTGAATGAAGAAGCAATTCTTTAAAAGTTAATTGCCCTATTAGCTACAAATTAATTAGAAATTATTAAAATGCCTTTTTAAATACAATGTAATTCCAGAAAATATGTCAACTTTTAAAAAATTGGATTTGAAAAATTGATAGGATTCTCCTAAAATATCTATGGTGGTTGAATGATACCAGTCAAAAAAGTTGTGAAAAGAAGGACATCACATTTCTTTGAGTAATTTAAATAGTGTGGTAATAGTACAATAATAGATAAACAGATCAATAGAATAGAATGATCAATTCAGAAAGAATCATACATATACACAAAAATCTAATAAATTAAAAGGCAGTATTTCTAGTAGGTAGGTAAAGCATAAATTTATATTTATTTATTTATTTATTTATTTGATAGAGAGAGAGAACACAAGCAGAGGGAGAGGGAGAAGCAGGCTCCCCACTGAGTAGGGGGCCCAATGCGGGTCTCGATCCCAGGGCCCTGGGTCACGACCTGAGCCAAAGGCAGTTGCTTAACCAACTGAGCCATCCAGGTGCCCTGGTAAAGCATAAATTATTTAACAAATGCTGTTAGGACAATTGTCTATAATAAAAGAAAAATAAATTTGATTCCTAATTTTGAACACACCCACAAATAAACATTTTAGATGATTAATAATCTATATGTAAAACACAAAATTATATATACAATGGAATATTAGTCATTAAAAGAATGAAATCTTCCCATTCATAAGTGTGGATGGAGCTAAAGTGTATCATGCTAAGCAAAATAAGTCAGTTAGAGAAAGACAAATACCATATGATCTCACTCATGTGGAATTTAAGAAAGAAAACAGATAAACATAGGGGATGGAAAAAAAAAGAGAGGCAAACCATAACAGACTCTTAAGGATAGAGAACAAACTGAGGGTTGCTGGAGGGGCCGTGGGTGGGGGATGGGCTAAATGGGTGATGGGCATTAAGGAGGGGTCTTGTTGTGATGAGCACTGGGTGTTGTATGTAAGTGATGAATCACTAAATTCTCTCCTGAAACCAATATTATACTGTATGTTAACTGACTAGAACATAAATAAAAAATTGATACCAAAAAATAAGTATTAGAAGAAAATTACCTTACCCACTCACTCTTTCTTTCCCTCTTTCTCTAAGATGGGATACTTTTTTTTTTTTAAGATGTATTTCTTTATTTTAGAGAGAGAGAGCAGGGGGGAAGGGCAGAAGGAGAGGGAGAGAAACTCAAGCAGACTCCCCGCAGAGTGCGGAGCCTGACGTGGAGCTGGATCTCAGGACTCAGAGATCAGATCTGAGCCGAAATCAAGAGTGGGATGCTTAATTGACTGGGCCAGCCAGGCACCCCAAGACGGGATACTTTAGTTCCTATTTTGAAGAACGAGATGGGATTTTCATAGGGAAAAGAGTGCACATTATGGGGTATACACAGGAAAAAGCCCCAAATGGATCCCAAGAATTCTGTTTCTGCTACTTTGGGACTTGACTTTCATAGGAAAAGACTTGGATTAATACATTCTACATGTGTTCTTTTAAGTAAAGCATACCAAAGACACTGAGTATATATGCCTATGGGAATGTAGGAAACTTTTTGTTGAGACTTTTTTATGTTGTCTTCCTAAAGAGATTACTGAGAATCTTATAGCAGGGTTGAGAGGATTGACTCTGGTAGCAGACTACCTGCTTTACCTGAAGGTAAAGGCTTGAATCTTGCTCTACTTGATATGGGATTGAATCCTGCTCTACCTGATATGATCTAGCATAAATCATTTAATATTTCTTATTTTTAAAGATTTATTTGAGAGAGAGAGAGAGTACATGTGCATAAGTGGGGAGGGGAGGGACAGGGGAAGAGGGAGGGAGAGAATCTCAAGCAGGCTCCCCGCTGACCATGGAGCCAGAGGGGGGGCTTGATCCCAGGACCCTGAGATCATGACCTGCGCCGAAAACAAAAGTCCGACCAACCAACTGAGCCACACAGGCACCCCTAATATTTCTTTACCCTGTTTTTTTTAATCAGTAAAATGCAGAAAATATGGTGATCATGAAGGCTAAATTAATCAGTATATACATGTTCAGAAGAACGTCTGGCATACAGTAAGCACACAGTAAACAAGTATTTCACCGTGAAGAGAATTGAATATCGCTGGGAGCCCACAGCCTATGCCCCCTGGGAAAGTAATAAAAAGGACCAGAAAACTTTGCTTCACATTCTGGAGCTGTCCCCTGGTATTCCCTCCAAAGGTTTAGTTGCAGCTGTGATGAAACCTGTCTCTTGACCATCCCCTCATACTCTACCTTTACCCTCATTTGTTAAGTGAGTAACACCATCTGGATTAGACCCTTCCTAACAACTGAAGATTTCTTTCTGGAGGCAGAGTTGAAACCAATATTGGTCCCTTCTAGCTACCGATTGCGTGTTGTGCTTAATGAGGGAAAAGAAAGAAGGTCTCCGTGAATCTTCCTTCTGTGATAATAGGAGAATCAAAACTCTTTAGCTCAGAGACAGGAAGTAACTCCAAAGGCAGGAGACACCAGAATAGCACAGAGTAGGTGCTTAGCAAACTGTTTAATGGATTTTGAAAGGAGAGAAGGGAGAGAGGAAAAGGGAGGGACTTAGAAACGGAAGGAGACAGGCATCTAAGAAAGAAATGAGGCCCAAAGCAGCAGAGGTGGACAAGCCTTTGACAGGAGGAAAGACACGTGCTGTGTTACAGTGAGAGACGCCGAAGAGAAAGGGGTGCAGCCACAAGCAGGACTGAGGATTGATGGTGGGAAGAGGAGGGGCTGCCTATCGTGTGACTTCTTAGGAACTACTTTTAAGTAAGGCAAGTACTGGGAATAAGATGGTCGGGGAACTTGCTTGCTGTCAATTTAACTCTGCTTGGTTGAAATGAGTAAATCTGTGGTTCTAATTTACATAATCTTTCCACGAATAAAAATAGGATGCAAAAACTCAATCTGTTCCAGATTTAGATCCAAACTGGAATGCAAGATATGACAGAAATCATGTTCTAAGATGGAATTGTCTTTAAATGGTGCTAATGAATCTCAAAATAGATTCTCTTCAAACACATATGCCTCCTTTTTCTGTAACCAGGGTGACACCTTCAAACTCTTTTCAAACCACTATGCTGCCTAAGAGTTTTGAAGAACAAAATAAAAAAAAAACTATGATTAGGGATTTTTTAGTTGGAAATGTTCCATGTTACATTAGGTCTGCACTTCTACCAAGAAGCTGTTCCATGGTAAGTAGTGCCGGTAACCAATTACATGGGATGTATTTCCTGGCTGACCTACAGCAGTCACTGATGCCTATCCCTGCCCTTGCTTGCCCTTTCTTTCCTACACTACCAATATCCTAAGTCTCGCCACTCACACCTCTGCTCATGTGTACAAAGTTGCTAAGTATAACTGACATGCTAATTTGGTTGCTTAAAGTTATTAGATTTAATTTATATTCCCACAAAGAAAATTCATATTACATAATTAAGATACTGTGTTCAAGATTTTATTTCATTTATTCATGATGCCTCAACTGAAAGGGTTGCAAGGATACAGAAGAGAAGATACAATACGTAGAAGTACTTATAACTAAATGTATAGTTGTCTCAGGTACAACTTCTGTGTGAAACATGCTTTAAAACATCTCAATACACAATGAAGGAGTACGTTTTAAAAAATATACTGAAAACCTCTCTGACCATAATTTTCTTTTTCTCAGTAATACTTTCAGAGACATGATGTAGAAACTCTGGGACAAACTTTCAACTCCTTTGTATTTTCCTTTACCAAATATCACCACTTAAAAAATTTATTCCCCTGATTAATGGCTACCCCTGATTAAGAAATCAAAAGCTGTCTAGGGCATAATGTTGAGCCCCTTAAAGCACATCTTAGCTAAACCTCCATTTGATGTCAAATGCATTCCACTGAATCCCTCTAAACTAAGAAACTGACATTAAATATTTACCAGGTGCTCTTGCTGGCTATGAAGTACTCGAGGAAATATAACGTAAGGTAGACCCTGCTGTTACTTGGTTCCATAAGAACAAGATAACATCAGAGCAAATGGTAGAGTTGAGATTCCCACTCCGGTACATCAGGCCCTAAAGGCATGCTCCTGCCACTCACCATACCAGTCAAAGGACTTTAGTGATTGGGATTTTGTACCTCGCTGCTTAACTGATTTATTGCTTGTACAGAGCTGACCATCGGAAAAATTTTCTCTACTAAAGTCTCTGGCCTTTTAACTCTTAACCGCTGGTGCTGATTCTAACATGGAGTGTTCTAGTCCCTACCAAAAAAATAAAACCACAGGATTAAAACGGTGTCACTTAGCCTGAGTTATCAAACCGGGGCTTAATCCCCAATCTACTTGCAGTTTCAACTCTTTCCCAGAAATGTGAC
This sequence comes from Neomonachus schauinslandi, assembly GCF_002201575.2. Classification (NCBI taxonomy): domain Eukaryota; kingdom Metazoa; phylum Chordata; class Mammalia; order Carnivora; family Phocidae; genus Neomonachus; species Neomonachus schauinslandi. The sequence goes on along the minus strand of NC_058409.1, from coordinate 22,096,846 downwards.
CTTCACTGGTCAAGTCAGGAAAATTTTTCTTTCCATCAGTACCTATGAGTCTGTCAGTTAGGTCCTCTCCAACCCCCAAAGAAAGATGAGGTAATCTGCATGATAAGCAGGGTCTCTGGAGCAATCCTTTTCTTTCGCTAATAACTTTCTTGCCCTAATCCTCAGTCTATAAAAACCTTCTATCTTGTGCAACTCCTCAGAGTGCTTCTCTACTTGCTAGACAGGGTGCTGCCTGACTCATGAATCATTTAATAAAGCCAATCAGATCCTCAAATGTACTTGGCTGAATATTGTTATTTAATAAGCCAAATGTAGATTCTATTCCTTCTTCCACATGATACCTTTCAGGTAAAAGATGGCTATGATCAGTTGGGTCTGCTGCTATGCAACCTAAATAGATCCTTTTGGCACACTAGTCACCCACCTCTAAACACATTTCTGCTTGATTTTAGTACTCTTAAAGTATAATAACCCAAACTAACCACTCAGCAGCACTTTAGCGAGGCCTGATTGGCACAGCATTTAATTTGCCTCATCCTCTTGGCCTTTTGAAAACTTAGTGTATCTTTTTTTTTTTTAAAGATTTTATTTATTTATTTGAGAGAGAGAAAGAGTGGGAGGAAGGGTAGAGGGGAGGAAGGGCAGAGGGAGCAGCAGACTCTCCGCCGAGCAGGGAGCCCGATGCGGGGCTCGATCCCGGGGCCCTGGGATCATGACCTGAGCCAAAGGCAGACGCTTAACCGACTGAGCCACTCAGGTGCCCCTTAGTGTATCTTTCTTTTCTTTTTTTTCTGTCTATCTATCTATCTATCTAATCTATCATCTATCTTTCTATCTATCTAGATATCTATCTATTTATTCGACAGAGATAGAGACAGAGCACAAGTAGGCAGAGTGGCAGGCTGAGGGAGAGGGAGAAGCAGGCTCTCTGCCGAGGGGGGAGCCTGATGCGGGACCCGATCCCAGGACCCTGGGATCACGACCTGAGCCGAAGGCAGACACTTAACCAACTGAGCCACCTGGGTGCCCTACTTACTTTCTTAACTAACATTCATGCTATTAATTTACACAGGGTTCTTAAGCATGGTGTGCTTGCTATTTCTGCCTTCACCTGAGCCACAGTTTAGAACAAGAGAGAGAGAAGTCAATGCTGGGTAGCTTGCCAATAAAAGTCTCTCTCCAGACTGACACTTAAACTCTGATATCACCTGCACATCTGGGGACCACAAGTAAACCATTCATGAACTTGTGTTTGAATTTAAGCCTCACCTCAAATCAGCTAAGTGATCTGGACAAGGCATTGAACCTATAAACCTTAGTTTCTGAAATCCACAAACTGCGACTGGTAATACCTCCTCAGAGGGGTCATAGGAATGACATTTGTACATTCTAAGATCATATGCTGCAAAATAAAAAGTATTTCCTTGCAATTAAAAACAAGGTCCATGATGTCACAGAGATGGGTGTCACAAAGTCTGTTCCGTGGTTTTAGTCAGTAGCTCTCCACGTGACACGGCTTGCTTACACATAAGAGAGCTAGTTCATGCAGTAAACAATTAAAGTCTCTCATAATCTGTCTTTTTGCTGCTTAAGCAAAACTAGCTTTTGCATTTACTAATTATAAGTGCCCTCTGAGCACTGGGTGGAGGAGCACTCATACTCAAGAGAGTGACATACTCTCTGGTGTAACGAATCCATTCCTGGTTGGCTTTGACTTGCTATATTTCCTCATTCAAACAACTCAGCTTCTGCCATCCCATTTTTCTGATCTGTAAAATGGCGATAATGATATTGACCCATCTCACAGGCATCCTGCGAAGAAATGCTAATTAGTGTTCACAGAACACTCTGAAAAAGCAAGTTGCTATTTAAATGCTAAATATGTGTATTCAACAGAAGACAAATGTACCTTGGGAGTAACATGTCCTAGATGCTAAAATGGCCTCGCCTTGCTCAAAGTGGGAAACCAAATAAACAACCTTACACCTGCTCAAAATACATTACTTGTTCATGCTCATACTCTATTTTGAAGCAACATAATTTCTATAGATTTTGTGACTGAAAGATACAAATAAGCAGTAGCTTGAATGTTTCTCTTCTTAAAATGTAGAGGATATACTTTATGGGAATGTCAGAAGGAGAAGTGACTAAATTGCTCAGGGGGGGGAAAATGATTCTAGGTAGTCTATGTTTAGAAATCTGACAGCTCAAGATTCTTCTTTGTAAAAACTCAATATTACTGGGGCGCCTGGGTGGCTCAGTTGGTTAAGCGGCTGCCTTCGGCTCAGGTCATGACCCTGGAGTCCCAGAATCAAGTCCCACATCGGGCTCCCTGCTCAGCGGGGAGTCTGCTTCTCACTCTGACCCTCCCCTCTCTCATGTGCTCTCTCTCATTCTCTCTCTCGCAAATAAATAAAATCTTAAAAAAAAAAACAACAAAAAAAAACAACTCAATATTACTAATAAAGGTATAACTGCACTCTTCTTATGCAATAGAACCATTGATTTGGATTAACAGACACAGCTTGCTCTCAAATTCTAAACTGTTAGGTTAAGAAAACATTGTGAGACTGCAAAATAGATTAGGAGTATAAACGATTCAAAAACAAGAGCCTCCACGAGCCATACCACGCTTCTGCTAAGGCAGCTCCTACCGGAGATGAACAGCTGTTTAGCAGAATGTCACTAATGTATGGTACCCCAGGAACTATGCAGCGGCCTTCACAGGCTTCTGGAAAAAAAAAAAAAGCTGCTAAATATTCTTCAAAATGACTTTTTACTAACTCGTCCAGCTTAGGATTCCTCCCTTGCTTTGAGAATATAAAGAATATAATGCCTAAACCATCTGGAAACATTTTATTTGAGTTGTCTTTTTACCCCACCAGGGGCCTGTGGCAGGATTTGCATTTTTAGGGCTTTTCAATTTTAAACAGTTAATCATCTTAGAGGATAGGGATATGCAAAGCTGGCAGGGTTCCTTGGGAGACTGGATAGAAACTCAGTAGAGGAAAAGAAACATTTTTAGTTTGAAGTAGAAGGTTGCATTAAACATGAAATAAATACTCCTTCCTGTTCTGCCAGAGTCTAAAAATAGGCCCCTGAACAGATTTTCAAGTGCCATTCTATGCTTTCTCCAATGAAGTCACTGGGACTATTAGCCTGATTACTATGCAAGGAGAGGGCCAGATGGCTTGCCCTTGAGCTGAAATCAAAGGGCCTTCTTTTATCCCTTTCAGAGTAAGGGATTCCTAAATACGTAAAGGTCCCATAGTAACTCTACAAAGAGAATCTGTTGGCCCACGACAAACTCTTAATCCAGAGTCCAGGAGTCCGTTTTCTTGGCACAATGAATAGTTAAAGCCGAAGTTAAATAAACTCATGGAAATGCCTCCCACAGCCCTTCCTTCAGATTATCATTCAGATAATCCTTCAGATTATCCCAGAGAAGCGGTCTACTGCTTAACCAACCTCAGATTCTCTACTACAGAACCAAATATGCTGGAGTTGCTGTTCGAGGGGTCGGCATGTGCATCACCTTGGAGCTTGTGAGAAATGCAGATTCTCAGGTCCCACCCTGGACTGACTGAATAAGAAGCTGCAGTTTAACAAGATCCCCAAATGATCTGCGTGCAAGTCAGAGTTTTAGTAGCAGAGCCTTTATCGGTTTCTATGCAATTCTGTCTCCTCAGGAAGATCTCCAGCTCCCTGAGTAGTTCTATTGTTTTTTTTTTTTTAATTAAGATTTTATTTTTTTGACAGAGAGAGAGAGAGAAGAGCAGGGGGAGTGGGAGAGGGAGAAACAGGCTCTCTGCAGAGCAGAGAGCCACATGCGGGACTCGATCCCAGGACCCTGAGATCATGACCTGAGCTGAAGGCAGACGCTTAACCGACTGAGCCACCCAGGCGCCCCAGTAGTTCTATTGTCTTATCTCACTCTCATAACAATAACTTTAATTCCTTCTGCTAATAGGAAAGAATTTAACCTGAGAATTATGCAGCAATACCACATAGACACTTCATGTCAAAGTTAATTAACACATTTTAGGCATTCCCCGGAGACCCGGCAGGTTCAGGTCCGGGCTAGTGCAGTAGGGCAAATATTGCAATAAAGAAGTCAAATTAACTTTTTGGTTTTCCGGTGCATATAAAACTTATGTTTACATTGTACTGGAGTCTGTTAAGTGTACCAATATGTCTATGAAAACATGTACATACCAAATTTAAAAATACTTTATTGACACAGAGACACAAAGTGAGCAAATGCTATTAGGTCACCAATGCTGATGGAGGTAGGGTTGCCACAAACCTTCCATTTGTAAAAAATGCAGTTATCTGTGAAGCACAATAAAATGAGACATGGGGGGCGCCTGGGTGGCTCAGATGGTTAAGCGTCTGCCTTCGGCTCAGGTCATGATCCCAGGGTCCTGGGATCGAGCCCCACATCGGGCTCCCTGCTCCTTGGGAGCCTGCTTCTCCCTCTGCCTCTCTCTCTCTCTCTCTCATGAATAAATAAATAAATAAAAATTAAAAAAAAAGAGAGACATGGTTTTACTATTTATTGAACATCGATGTGCTATATAACATTCAGAAATGAGAAAGACATACTCTCAATCCAAAGAGTGAACACTGTCTGGACGTGTGTGAATAATCACAATGCTGTCAGCTCGGATGCAAGAAGTTACTCAAATCAGAGGGCTGAAAGCTATTAGTAGGAAGGTGGAGGAGGAAGGGACAAGAGGTAGGAAGAAATGTGTTTTGTCTAGCAGAACTTGCAGTTCCCACCAAGGAGATGCCCAGCTGGGTGTTTCACCTGAAAGCCCCTTGTGTGAGCCAGTTTGAATTGGTTTGGAGCTGAGGACCTCAGCAGAAGGCTCCCTGGAAATCACTTGTAGGTCATTATGTTACAAATATCTCCTCCTATAGGTGGGGTTTTCTGCCATTTTTTAAACATAGGTACGATGTATGTGCTAGCATGCTGACATGCTAGGCGTGTGCAGCGGAACTGGAGTGCCTAGCAGATGTGTATGTTCCTAAAATGTGTAGAAACTCCCTGCCCCCGTCCCCAGTACACTGAATAAAAGCTTCCTGTACTAACCCCAAGGAAACACAGTGCTTTGAGTGTTATTTCCCTGTCTCCCTACTTGTAATAAGTAATGAAAGTTCTTTGCTTTCAACACTTCCTTGAGTTGTATTCAATTTAATGCACTCCAAGCGGCGAACCCCTTGAGTTCGTTTTTGTTTCTGAGGCTGGCTGGATAGACACAGAGAAACATGGTGTTTAAGAAAGCTCTGAGATAGGGGAACCTGGGTGGCTCCATCGGTTAAGCATCTGCCTCTTGATTTTGGTTCAGGTCATGATCTCAGGGTCCTGAGATTGAGCCCCATGTGGGCTCTGCACTCAGCGGGGAGTCTGCTTGAGCGAAATTCTCTCCCTCTCCTGCTGCCCCTCCCCCTGCTTTCTCTCTTTTTGTCAAATAAATAAATCCTTAAAAAAAAACAAAAAAACTCTGAGATAGTCTGAAAGGGGAAAGTAAGAGCATATGAGGGTTTATTGAGATATCTCTAGAGATACTCTGGGATTAGATATTTGATGTTCTGCACTCTATTCTGAGACATCTAGGATTTAAATCAGGGGGTGGGACACAAATTCCATTAGGGTCAGGAGCAAATGGATTAAGGGGATTAAGAGAAAAGGTATTTGTCCTACTTTAAAGGGCAACTATTGCTTAAGCTCCAATCTGTTGGGCCTGATGTTGCCATATCTTCTGACTTTTAGAAACAGCCAGAAAGCCAGATTTGTATGGCATGTGCAATCATCTAATGTTCAAATAGGAGGTACAATCAATCAATCAATCACCAACCAACCAACCACCCGACCAACAATGAATGTACCAAACAAAACACCTCTATGGGCTAAAGTTTGCAACCTCTACTTGAAACTCCAGAGTATACTGACCCACCAGAGGCTGGACAGGAGCATCATAGTGGAGGTTCCATGATGAGTTCCAAAGACTGACTTTGACTTTCCCATGGGCAGACGGTGTGAGGAAGTACAAAGTAATGTGTGTTGAAGTAGAAGCCTGCATGCAGGGAGCTGGGTGAAAAAGGGACTAACTTTCCAGAGCAATGAGGAAAGGCTTTCCAAACCAGGGATTATGAGCTGAGGTCTCAAGGATCAAAATGTAGGAAGTAAAAGAGAAGAGATAATGGCAGAAAATGTTCCAGGTCAGAAAAATGAACTTGGAAAACTTAAAGGCTTGAGAGAGAATGATGTTTTGATGAAATATCAGAGTTCAGAATGACGAGGAGGAGAGTATATACAGGCTACAAACAGGCTTAACTTTAAACAGCTGGTGAATAACATCACAGGATTTCTTCTTAAAAATGATCATTCTCCAGGATGGGGCCAAAAAAGTAGAGCACTTTCTTTTATGAGAAGTTGCTTATAAGTGATGTGTCTTTGATTTGATTGATGATAGACAGAAAATGCACATATAAGGATTTTATGATATTTTGCTGAATATAAACTCTTTGCTTATGCTACACCAAAAAGTTTTTAATAATTCCTTCAGTTGTTAGAAATTATTGAATGGGAGCAGAATTTGTCACCCCAAAATATACCTCTTTGGCATAAGGATTATCTTGAGCTGGTTATTTTTAAGACACAGCAGACATAGGAGAAGCTATGAAAACCAACTAGAATTTACCCCCTTTTTTTAAGAGAAATTTACATTTATAAGGGAAATCTCCATTTGTAAGGATGTCTCTCTCTGTCCTAGAAGAAGAGGATGACTAAATCTCTGGAAACTCATCAATGGGGAAGGCAATGACTTAAAGAACTCTACCCTTGTTTATTGTGCTTTTTTTAGTAACTTCCCATAACTGGTCTTCCCCCAACCCCCCAACATCTTATTTTTGTCTTCAGCTGAAGATGGTATTTAAGGTGGTGGCTTGGGCCATTTTGGGGAGTTAGTTTTCCTGGGTCTCTCCCATGTATACAGGATGTATACATGTTATTAAACTTCTGTTTGTTTTTCTCCTATGAATCTTTTATTTTGGGGGGGGGGTGTCTTAGTCAAGAACCTGGAAGGGTGGTAAGAAATTATTTTTCCTCCCCTACATTACCAAAAATGAAAGAAGAGCTTTTAACAGATGTTCAAAGGACATTAAACATTATCAGTCAAGTTGACTTCATATTTCTTCCCAAAGCAGCTTTAAACAACAGCTGTGATTCTTTTATTTGCTGCTTTTAAAGGAAACTTTTATGTCTATTGCTATATCTGTAATTTTAATTGTAAGTATTCCATCTGTGATTTTTAATTATTTATTTACCTTCAATGTTAGCGAAAGAGCATTGATTAGGAACTTAAATAACTCTCCCCCTCTTGCTCACCATCATAGAACTGATAGGAAAATTTAAAATGCTCTTTGGCAAAGAAAAAAAAAAAAACCTCAACACAAAAATATCTACAAAAATTACAGGAAGGAGAAAAAGGATGAAATTTATTAGAGTATTAAAACATGCTGTTAAGCATATTTTATTTAATTTTTAATATGTGCTCTGGAAATCATTAATATAGTCAGTTTGCAGCTGCTTCTTTCTGAATACAGAGTGTTAGAATGGGAAGACCACACCTTTCATGGCAAGGCAACAATTTTGGTTATGGTCACAAGGTTTGCAAATTACTCTGGCCTCAAATATTTTGCTCTCTTTATTTCTTCATAAAAAATATTAGAAACAAATGCCTGAACCAGTGGTTTTTATTTGTTTTAAAAAATTTTAAATTTTAAAAAATTGGAACCACTGAATTGAGGTATGACCAACAGGTAAAAAGTTGTATATATTTAATGCATAGAATTTAAGGAGTTTGGGGATAAGTATACACCCACGAAATCATCACCACCATCAAGGCCACAGACATATATCATCCATTACCTCCTAGAATTTCCTCCCATCACCTCACCATTATTATTATTATCATATTATTATTATTTATTATTTGTGTGTGCATGTATTAAGAAGACTTAACATAAGCTCTATCCTCTTGGATCAGTGGTTTTTAAACAGCAGTGTGAAGAAGCAGCTAGTGGGGGTGGGAAGGTGCTTGTTAAAATGCAGATTTCAGGCCTTGTGTGCAGAAAGTCTGATTCTGGTTTTTTAAAAAGGTATCCTAAGTGATTCTGATGCAAATGTTTCCAAAATTATTTTTTCAAAGATGCTGGGCTAATCATGCACTAAGTATGCGGCCCAACCAAGTCTTCATGGAATTAAAAACTTCTGAGATGTATCCACAGTAATAATGCAAGTGAATACAAGCTCTGTGAGGAATGAATTTTGCTTTTTTGTTTGCAGCCATGTTCCCAGCACTGAGATCAGCACCTGGGAGAGAGGGGCGTACTCCATAACCATTTGTTGAGTGAATACAAGAATGAACTGAGCATATCAACACTTGCTTTCTGAACTTCATGACCTTTACTTGGTCTTCTGTCTCACACTAACCATCAGTCTGATAAAGGACTCATCAAAACTGTTCATCAAAGAGGTATCTGCACGCTTGGAATTATGACATACTGCACAGCCCTCCACAGTCTTGAAATTATAATGTTGATTAGAGTTTTCCTCTCTGACCACCTATAAAACTGAGAATGTTCATGAAAGAGTTGCAAATCCTTGGTGGGTCATGAAGAATTGGTATTCACATTCCAAAGGCATTCTTTAACCTATCACACAAAGTATGGTACCCATCCATAGTCCCAGGAAAATGTTGTGTGGGTCTGAATGACAATGAACTACAGAGTTTCTTTTTCTTTTTTTCCAGACACTGTGAGCTTGTGAAATGTTTCTGTATTAGTTGTCAAGCTCTGAAACCAATTTGGTGTGGTGTTGCAACTGGATCTAGAGGTGACTGGGGGAAGGGCAGACACACAAAACACATGATTTCTTTTAAAAAATCTTTTATTTTTTCTCTAGGGTGCATGGAAATATTTTTATGGAGCCTTAAAGTTACATAAAACACAGAGGGAGAAATCAATATAGCTGCACGTTTTATTCCTCCTTAGAGATTCAGAAGAGATGGAAAATCCATGGTATTAATCACTGGAGCAGATCCAGTGCTACTTCAAATGTGCTTTTCATTAGTAAGAACATAAGTGCTAAGGCAGTTTATAGTTCTGACTGAGGTCCTAATTTATCCTGCAAGTGAGCAAGCACACTTAGCATGAAAGGTCACCGTGCTCTTAACACTGTGGCTAAAAGTAATCCTTCTGAGACTGCTTTAGCTCTAAATATCATGTGATCATTAGAATTCTATTGATAGTAAATCATCATGTATTGACTGTTATTAATCAATACCAGTTAACTAAACACTTGTCTGCTTATCAATAGTATTTTCAAGTTTCTCTAGCACATCATAATTTCTATAATCTTTTGTTTGTTTGTTTTACTTTAAGGTAGTAAATTCTTAAGCCAAAAGAAAGCTGGGGTAGCTATACTTATATCAGACAAAGTAGACTTTAAAACAAAAACTGTAATAAGAGAGAAAGAAGGGCAACACATAATGATAAAGGGGTCAATCCAATAAGAGTATGTGACATTTGTAAACATTTACACATCCAACATAGGAACACCTAAATATATAAAGCAAATATTAATAGACCTAAAGGGAAAAATAGAAATGCAGTAATAGTAGGGAATTTTAATACCTCACTTACATCAATGGTTAGATCATCCAGACAGAAAATTAATAAGGAAATATTGGCCTTAAACAACATGTTAGAACAGATAGACTTAACAGATATTTATAGAAGATTCCATCTAAAGCAAAAGAGTCACTTTTTTTTTTAAAGTGTACATGGAACATTTTCTAAGATTTTATGTTAGGTCACAAAATGATTCTTAATACATTTAAGAAGATTACAATCATATCAAGTATCTTTTCTGACCAGAATGGTACGTAATCAGAAATTAATTACATGAAGAAAACTGGGAAGTTCACATATGTAGAGATAAAACAACATGCCAGTAGATCAAAGAAGAAATCAAAAGGTAAATTAAAAAGAATACCTTGAGAAAAATGAAAATGAAATGTAACATACCAAAATTTATGGATGCAGCAAAAGTAGTTCTAAGAGGGAAGTTCACAGCTATCAATGTCTACCTCAAAAACCGAAATACATGAAATAGGGACTAAAAGGACAAGAGAAAAGATAAAAAAAAACCTTACAAACCTTTACCTAGACTCACCAAGAAAAAAGAGAGGACACAAATAAATAAAATCAGAAATGAAAGAGTTGTTATAACGGATACCACAGAAATACAAAGGATCAGGAGACTACAATGAACAATTATATGCCAATAAATTGGATAACCTAGAAGAAATGGATAAATTCCCATAAACACACAACCTACCAAGACTGAATCATGATAAAACAGAAAATCTGAACAGACCAATTACCAGCAAGGAGTACTGGAGTTGGTGATCAGTAACCTGCCAACAACAAAATTCTCAGACTAGATGGTTTCACTGGTGAGTTCTACTAAATATTCAAGGAATTAATACCAATTCTCAAACTCTTCTAAAAATAGGGGTGCCTGGGTGGCTCAGATGGTTAAGCATCCGCCTTCAGCTCAGGTCATGATCCAAGGGTTCTGGGATCGAGCCCCACATCGGGCTCCTGGCTCAGCGAGGAGCCTGTTTCTCCCTCTCCCTCTGCCTCTCTCCCTGCTCATGCTTTCTCTCTCTCTGTATCTCTGTGTCTCAAATGAATAAATAAAATTAAAAAAAAAAACTCTTCTAAAAATAGAAGAGAGGGTGACTCTTCCAAATACATTTTAGAAGCCAGCATTGCTCTGATACCAGAACCAAAAAAAGATGCCACAAAATAAGAAAATTACAGATCACTATCCCTGATCTAAACAGATGCAAAAATCCTCAACAAAATATTAGCAAACCAAATTCAACAATACATTAAAGAATTCATTCATCATGATCAAGTAGGATTTATTCCAGGGAAGCAAGATGATTCAACACCCTTTTATGATAAAAATCTCCACAAAGTGGGAATAGAGGGAACATACCTCAACATAACAAAGGTCATATGTGACAAGCCCAGAGCTAACATCATACTAAACTGTGAAAAGCTGAAAGCTTTTCCTTTATGATCATGAACAAGACAAGGATGCCCACTCTCACACTTTTATTCAGATAGCACTGGAAGATTTAGCCAGAGCAATTAGGCAAGAAAATGAAATAAAAGTCATTCAGCTTGGAAAGGAAAAAGTAAAACTGTCACTAGCTGCGGATGACATGGTATAATCTATAGAAAACCCTAAAGATTCTATCCAAAAACTGTTAGAATTAATAAATAAATTCAGTAAAGTTGCAGGGCACAAAAATCAATATACAAAATCTATTGTGTTTCTTTTCACTAATAACCAACAATCATAAAGAGAAATCCCATGCACAATTGCATGAAAAAGAATAAAACACCCAGGAATAAATTTAACTAAGGAGGTAAAAAAGTCCTGTATATTGAAAACAGCAAGACATTTATAAAAGAAATTAAAGAAGAAACAAACAAACGGATACATTTTCCATGCTCACATTTTGGAAGAACTGATATTGTTAAAATGTCCATACTACCCAAAGCAATAGAGAGATTCAACGCAACACCTATCAAAATTCCAATGGCATTTTTCACAGAACAAAAACAAACAGTCCTAAAATTTGTACGGAATTTCAAAAGATTCCAGATAGCCAAAGCAATCTTGAGAAAGGAGATCTAAGCTGGAGGCATGCTCCCTGATTTCAAAGTATATTACAAAGCTACATTAACAGTATAGTACTGGCATAAAAACAGATAATAGATCAATGGAACAGAATAGAAAGCTCAAAAACAAATAGAAAATTTATGACAAAGGAGGCAAGAATATACAACGGGAAAGGACAGTCTCTTCAATAAATGATGTTGAGAACACTGGACAGCTCCATGCCATAGAATGAAACTGAACCACTGACACCATACACAAAAGCTAACTCAAAATGGATTAAAGTTATGAAATGTAAGACCTGAAACCATAAACTTCCTAGAAGAAAACACAGGCAGTAAGTTCCTTGTTGTAGGTCTTGGCAATGATTTTTTGAATACGAAACCAAAAGCAAAGCAACAAAAGCAAAAAAAATAAGCAAGTGGGACTGCATCAAACTAAAAAGCTTCTACACAGCAAAGGAAATGATGAACGAAACAAAAAGGCAACTTGCTGAATGGGAGAAAATAATTGTAAATCATATATCTGGATAAGGGGCTAACATCCAAAATAACAAAGCACTCATACAACTCAAGAGCAAAAAATCACTCTGATTAAAAAATGGGAAGATCTGAATAGACATTTTTCCAAAGAAGACATACAGATGGCCAAATGGTACATGGAAAGATGCTCAACATCATTAATCATCAGGGAAATGCAAATCAAAAACACAATGAGACATCACCTCATACCTGTTGGAACGGCTGTTATCAAAAAGACAAGAAATATCAAGTATTGGCAAGGATGCAGACAAAAGGGTACCCTCATGTACTATTGGTAGGAAAGTAAATTGGTGTAGTCATTTTGGAAAACAGTATGAAGATTCTTCAAAAAGTTAAAAATAGAATACCATATGATCCAGCAATTCTACTTCGGGGTATCTACTAGAGAAAACAAAAATTCTAACTTGAAAAGATATATGTACCCCCATATTCACTGCAGCATTATTTACAATAGCCAAGATACGGAAACAACCTAAGTGCCCATCGACAAATAAATGGATAAAGAAGATGTGGCATATACATACAATGGAATATTATTCAGCAATAAAAAAAAAAAAGGAAATCTTGCCATCTGTGACAACATGGATGAACCTTGAGGGCATTATGCTAAGTGAAATAAGTCAGAGAAAGAAAGACAAATACTGTGTGATCTCTTTTATATGTGGAACCCCAAAATGAACAAACAAACAAAAACAGAAAACCAAGCTCATAGAGCTATAGAACATAGTAATGGTTGTAAGAAGCATTGGGTAAGGAGTGGAAGAAATGGGTGAACTGTTGGGTTGTTTTGTTTTATTTTTTGTTTTTAGTTTAAATAAACTGAGTAAAAATTAAAAAAAATTATTTACAAAATTTGAGAATCATAAAAAAGTTATCAAAAAATACCTTTGTTTCCAAAATCACGAGTCACTATTAATATTTTTATATACTTACTTTCAATCTTTTTATTTGTACATAGCTGTGATCATATGGCATGTATAATTTCATAATCTACTTTTCTTTTTTTTTTATTATGTTATGTTAATCACCATACATCACATCATTAGTTTTTGATGTAGTGTTCCATGATTCATTGTTTGTGTATAACACCCAGTGCTCCATTCAATACGTGCCTCTTTAATACCCATCACCGGGCTAACCCATCCCCCCCAACCCCTCACCTCTAGAACCCTCAGTTTTTTTCTCAGAGTCCATAGTCTATCATGGTTCATCTCCCCCTCCGATTTCCCCTCCTTCATCTTTCCCTTCCTACTATCTTCTTCTTCTTCTTCTTTTTTTTTAACATATAATGTATTATTTGTTTCAGAGGTACAGGTCTGTGATTCATCAGTCTTTTTTTTTTTTTAAAGATTTTATTTATTTATTTGACAGAGAGAATGAGATAGAGAGAACATGAGAGGGGGGAGGGTCAGAGGGAGAAGCAGACTCCCTGCTGAACAGGGAGCCTGATGTGGGACTTGATCCCGGGACTCCAGGATGATGACCTGAGCAGAAGGCAGTCGCTTAACCAACTGAGCCACCCAGGCGCCCGTGATTCATCAGTCTTACACAATTCACAGCACTCACCATAGCACATACCCTCCCCAGTGTCTATCACCCAGCCACCCCATCCCTCCCACCCCACCCCCCACTCCAGCAACCCTCAGTTTGTTTCCTGAGATTAAGAATTCCTCATATCAGTGAGATCATATGATACATGTCTTTCTCTGATTGACTTATTTTGCTTTCATAACCTACTTTTAAAGCTAGTTATTTCAAAAAGTTCATAAGCATCATTAATGATTGCACAAAAATTTTAATCATAACTTATATTTAAAAATTACTGTAACATCCCACTTCATTAAAGAAACTCGGACACAGAGCATGGTGTTTTTAGTAATAAATGCACAGCAGCAACTCTGTCCAATTCATAGAAATAGATCTGACCCTTAGTATACCAGGCTTTCTGTCCAAAATGCAGTTCTTATTCTTTGCATGCTCAACTGGTCCCATTTAATGTAATAAACTATTGCAATGAGGTGCCATTACATGTGCAGTTAAAATTCTCAATGTTGTGGAAGTCAAAGACATTTTAACTGAATCTTGAGAAATGGAATATCATCTTCTAGTAATATTAAGCAAGACACTTAATCTTTCTCTGACTTGATTTTCAATTTTTTTTTTCAAAAAGAATACTAAAATACAAATTAAAATAAAGCACTCATGCAAATCAGCAGTGGTTCTGAATACCAGAAATCAATAAAGCTCAGCTAATACACTCATAATTCACATATACTTCAAAGACTAGCTCACAGACCTGTGTCTGCATCTGGGAGGAAGGAGCCTGCCCTTTGAATATCTGAATCTCAGGCCAAGATTTGATGTGGAGAGACATTCTCTAAACAAAGGTGTTCACCTTTTAGCTGCTCAGGGTCTCAGTTGTGTCATGTGAAAATGGGGCAGACAGTACTGTCATGAGAAAACAATATGTGAAAACATAATGTTAGAGGTTTTAAAAAGATATTTCTGTGTTCCATTATTGGAACATACATAGAAAGTACTATTATTTATATCAAAGACATTAAAAGGTTTGCCATTAGTAAACATGGAAGTACTTCTGAATAATTTTCGGCTTGGAAGAATACCTCTATGGAATAAACACATCTTGAGCTCTTTAAGCATAGTGACCTAAAGGTAACCTACAAATCAATCCCTTCAATGTCTATACCCCCTTAGATTGAAAGACCTAGAAACAGAAGACAGCAACTTAAAGTGCTCCTCTGACGTTCATTTTGTGACATGAGTTTTCCTGAATATCAAAGTAATATTTTCATACATTGGTGGTATACTCCCACATTGGTTCAACCATTTTGTGAAATTGTGTGGGAATACCCAATATAGCTAAATATTTGTATATTTCATGACCATTAATTCTACTCCTCGGTATGTAAAAAAAAAACGTATATATGTTCACCAAAAATCATGTATAAACATTTTCATAGTAATAGTATGTAATAGCCCCCAGCAGTAGCAATAGCCCCAAACTGGATACAAATAGGAACCAACCAGTAAAATGAATGAATATATTGTGAGAATGGACAAACCACAATGCCATATAATAGCATAAGTGACTCTCATAATGCTGAGTGACGGAAACCAGATACAAAAGAACACACACCATGTGAATTCACACATTTGAAGTTCAAACAGCATATAATCATTTGACCTCTCTTAAAACTCTGGTATCTTATTGGGTCTTTTAAGATTTTTTCGTTTCATGTTCTACTTATTTTTCCTAGTAAATTTAGTATTATGTCTCCCTGCAAACATCCTCATATTTACCTAACTCTAGAGGAGGGTTCCCTTTTTGTTTCAACTGATGAACTCAGACTACTGTCATCAGACCAGCTATGACAATGATCAGAGGAAAGAAATAGTCTGAAGGAAGTAGCTAGCTCTTCATACTAAGCAATCACTACACTTTTATCTACAAAGAATTTCTCTGTTATAATTAAGGATTTTTTTTTTTTTAGATAGACACATGGAAGTCTTAGCAATACACATTAGTGAGAAAACAAATGAGTTAAAGCCTTAACACATTTCCATAATTTTAGAGAAGAAAGAATGCCAGGGCCAGTTCCAGGTACACTATTTCTGTCTCTTAACTGTGGCTCCATGGTCTCTTTCTGCCATCTTCTATACTCTCTGATTGATGGGAAATCTTAAACTCCATCCACAAAGGTTCATCTGATTTTGCCTTGTTTCCTGGGGCATGGTCCTTCCAAGTACAATTGACAATTCACCAATGCAGCTATTAAGGTGAAGGACACCAATTTTCCATCCTTGGAAAGTGGAGATCTGGGAATTGACTGGATGTCCTAGGAGCTCCCTACACATTTAATAGCAGCCAGGATAATTTTTGCTCAGAAATAGCCTCAAAAGAAAGGTTTTGATGATTTATCTCATGATACTATGCAATTAATTCCTACTAACACTACCACCACCAATAACTCTTTAAAAAACTTTGACTTTGGGGCACCTCGGTGGGTCAGTCGGTTGAGTGTCTGACTCTTGGTTTTATCTCAGGTCATGATCTCATGGGCCGTGGGATTGAGTCCTGTGTCAGGCTCTGTGCTCAGCACTGTGTGTGTGTGTGTGTGTGTGTGTGTTTGTCTGCTTGAAAGATTTTCTCCGTCTGCCCCTCCCCCCACCTCTCTCTCTCTCTTTCTCAAATTAATAAATCTTAAACAAAAAACAGATTGACTTTGATGCCATACTTCAATATAATTTTCTCAAACCTAGTCACATCAGAATATTTTATTTCCTCTGGCTAAAAGCAACATTTTAGAAAAGCAAGGTTTCAATTTTCCAATTGGAAAAGAAAAATTATAAACAAAAGACCAAGATCCTCACATTAGAGAATAAATGTTTGGGAGTCACCAAGTGAAATCATAGCTATCAAATGGAGTCACAACTTATTTTTTTTTAAAGATTTTATTTATTTGAGAGAGAGAGAATGAGAAAGAGAGAGAGCACATGAGAGGGGGGAGGGTCAGAGGGAGAAGCAGACTCCCTGCCAAGCAGGGAGCCTGATGCGGGACTTGATCCCGGGACTCCAGGATCATGACCTGAGCTGCAGGCAGTTGCTTAACCAACTGAGCCACCCAGGTGCCCCTCACAACTTATTTTAAATAAATGAAATCATTGTGTGTGTGTGTGTGTGTGTGTGTATTTTAAAATACTCTAGGATACCCATCTCTTCTCTCTGTGGCTTTAAGTGTTGGCCATATGAGCCAGAGTCTAAATACAATTTAGAAAATACTGATTGCTAGTCTAGTGATGTGAAAACCACGTTACTATTGCAATTTTATTTATTTATTAGAGAGATAGCAAGAGCAGGAACACAAGCAGGGGGACTGGGAGAGGAAGAAGGAGGCTTCCCGCCGAGCAGGGAGCCTGATGCGGGGCTTGATCCCAGGACCCTGGGATCATGACTGGAGCCAAAGGCAGATGCCTAATGACTGAGCCACCCAGGCGCCCCACTATTGCAATTTTAAAAAATGCTTCAAAAACCCTGTCACTGCCCCTGACCCGATAGCTAAACTTTATGAAACGGAGTTGCACTTTTGAGGTAAGGTTTCCTGTAAACACAACCAGTGGCTAAAAGTTTGTTTTAAAACCACACTATTAAGCAATTTAGTAAAACAGAAGCCTTGAAAATACTAGCTTTTGCTCCCAGTTTCTCCACAATAGTCACCATCTACTATAACAGTACCCCTAATGGTTACTGTGAATTTTCTTTACCATATTATAAATATAGAGTAATCAGAGTGCAACTGCATGGTTTTGATATTCTGTTGTAATAACTCAGAGGGCAGCCGCATGTTCCCAATAGCAGGTCAGAAGAAAACCTCTTGAACATAAAGCAGCTCTTATTCTAAAAAATTGCTTTGGTTTAGATCTTCTAACAAAGTGCTAACTCTCATCTCTTATGATTAACAGCTTTTTGCTGTACAAGCTACTGAGGCTTCGGTTTCAAGATGTAAGGTTATCATATTCATTCTCACCTGAGAACTCACCCTAAGAATTCAGTGTCCTGCTCAAGTAGGATAAAGCCCACACAGCTTGCTCTGAGCTTCTGAACCTGGTAAAATGGGGAAAATCATCACCTACTCTTATCTCTACTTCTCTCTTCAAGGTTATTTCCTATGTGTCTTGCCCAAGGGAACTTCTTGATCGAATCAATTACTAGCCTTGGCTGAATCGCTATTTTGGATAGATTTCTTTTGATGGTCTCCTTCCTCTATAGTTGAATAAAAGGGATTCAGGTCCAACCTACAGGAACTGTATGAGCTCTTGAGTTAATACATCCTTATCTCACAATTCATCACTGTTTTAGCAATCTCTTGCTGACTGCTAAATCAGATGAAAGGATTATTTCCTATGTGGCCTCTGTTATCTCTATATTATCTGTGCCCAGGATTATGAAGTGGAGCCAAATTGGCTACATTGATGCCTTTTTTATATATTACATATGATTACTCCCCCAAAGATAGTTCCTTAAAAATTTATGACCATGATTTAACAGTTTATATTTTAATATGTATTAGTCTAGCCTTTTGGATCTGCAAGTAAAAATAACATAAACAAATGTTCACCTTAGAAGGTTTTTTCACCATAAAACAAAATCTTCTAATCCTGTTATTAATCATCATTCTCATGAAAAATGCATCTCCCACGAGCACAGATTAAGAGGGAACTTTCATTTATCTTTCTCTTAGAAGACCTTAAACCACCGTCCATACTGTGAAACATTCATTCACTCAACAAATATTCATTAAGCACCAATATACACCATGCACCATACCATGCTAACTATATAGAAGCAAGCAGTATTGCCCTCCAGACTTTTCATGAGACTATTTTCTTTTTCTTTTCATACAGCTGATTTCAGAATCTTATGAGGATTATCAGTATTGCAGTTATAAAATCAGCTAACTTTAGGTTATTATAGTTTGGTTCTTTCCCACATGGGTGGATGAAAGTGATTACTAATTGTTGTAAAAGTTCCTAGAACCCCCTTCCTGTCTATCTCTGGGGAATAGACAACTGCGTATAATTAACCCTGGATAAATTTTGAAGCATATTCCATTCAAAAATAGCTAGAGTGTGATAGGCCTGCTGATTTGACTTCCTAAGGAAAAGATAAACAGCTATACAATAAAAATTTTGGAATTATAGCAGTAATAGAGATCTTGATCCAGGATTCCTTTCCCTAAATGCCCACCCCTCTCCAAGATCTCTGATTTCCTTATGTAAACCTCATTTGTAATTTTTTTAAAGCTTAGTCAAAAGAGAAAGAACAAGAAGGCATACTAGAGATTTTGCACAGAAAGATTTCTCTTCAAGAAATTCTGTTTTAGGAATATAAATATATGTATATATATATACAGGCTTATATTTATGTATATAGGCAATTTAATATATAACATATGAAGGCCAGGGAGATTATATATTATATGTAATATATATCTTATACATATATATCTTATTATATATGTAAAATCTCTAGCCTTGGCTGAATCAATTTTTTAATTTTTTAGATGTTTTCTTTTCCTTTATCATTACTTTAACAAAAGGGAAGATACACACACACACACACACACACACACCCCTATTTGTATATTTCAAATAATCTTTAATCCTACGGTTTTTAGGTAAAGAATAAAATTGTCTCTGTGACAATGTACCTGTTATTTTACATTTTTTGTCACATTCCTGTTTGCCCTGTCCTTCACTCCATCACCTGTACCCCATCCCTCACCTTCTACCCACCACACAGTCAGCCTCACTCTCGGCTCGGGAACCAATCCTATTTCTGGGTGTAGGGAACGTAAGGGACTCTGGGCTAATAGTTCAGCATCCAGTCAGTCTTGCTGCCTGCTCTTGTTCTACTATCTGCTCTCCGTCTCACCTTTCCTATAACCTATTTGTGCCCCGTAAACTGGGGCTACTTTCAGACTTTCTGCCCGGCTGGCTGCCTCTGAATTCCCTATATCTAAGCCATGCCCATTACCAGTGCTTCTGTGGGGCCTTTCTGTCTTGCTCCTCCACAAGCCTTGCAGGTAAAGCCTGCCTATGTTTAGGTAGCTGTGAGAAGTCCTCGCTGCTGCTGACAGCTTATTATCACCTCTGGCCACAACCTGCTGCCAGACTCCTAAAGAGATGCTGCCCTTGGCTCATCTAGATATGCCCTGGCACCTGGCGCTGGCTCAGTCCGTGCACAGCCTCCTCAGCCCAGCTGTGCCTCTTTAGCTCCACACTTCTGCCAAATGAGCTTCAATTCTAAAAACAACATCTGTAGCAGTGATTGGTAAGCAGGAGTTACAAAGCTGCCATGTCTGGCCTACAGATATATTTACGTATTTTGTTTGTTTAGCACAGTGTGGATACACAGAGATTTTTTTTTCTTTCTTTCTTTTTGTTAAGTTCACTACTAACTTTTAGAAATTAGAAAAGTCCACATAAAAAAAGCAAACAAACAAGAAACAAAACCCGAATTTCCAGGCTGACTTGAAGGTGGAAGCTATAATATGCTGGATCCATGTTGCCATGGGCCACGCCTCTACCAGAAATGAGCAGTCCATGATTCCTCAGGTTGTGTGAGATTTCTCTCTCCAGATGTTACAGTTGCTGTGTAACCTATCATCTCCCTCAACTGTAACCAAATGTCAGCGACCCTGGTCATTATGTCTGTACTGTTGCATTTTTTCATATGGTGGATTTAAGTGGAAAGTTGATATATTCTTCTACCTTTGTCTCTACTAAAAGTGGGAAAACAAATAATTGATCTAGCTACATGCTAATAAAAAAGAAGAGGGAATATTTCTTCATGGGATGGAAACATTCCTAAATGTTCAATGTGCAACATTTCTGACATCCCTCCAGTCAAATTCACACATTCACATTATCGGCCTGATTCTTGTTGGCATTTAAGTTTTTCATTCATATGCTAGAGCGCTTCGGGGTAAAGAGTAAGGATGGTGAAATGATTCAAGACCAAGAAGAAATACTGAGAATACTGAAATATTTAGCTGAAAAACAGAAAACTTGGGGTGCCTGGGTGGCTCAGCTGTTAAGCGTCTGCCTTCCGCTCAGGTCATGATCCCAGAGTCCTAGGATCGACTCCCGCCTCGGGCTCCTTGCTCAGTGGGGAGCCTGCTTCTCCCTCTTCCTGCTGCTTTCCCTGCTTGTGCTCTCTCTCTCTCTCCCTGGCAAATAAATAAATAAAATCTTTGAAGAAAAAAGAAAAAGAAAACTTAGCAGGTCACGATAAACTTCACATATCTAAAGAGTTGTTAGAAGAATTAACTTTCTCTGGGGGCGGAGCAAGATGGCAGAGGAGTAGGAGACCTGGATTTCCTCTGGTCTCAGGAATTCAGCTGGATAGGGATCAAACCATTCTGAACACCTACAAACCCAACAGGAGATCAAAGAAAGGAATAGCAACAACTCTCTCATCAGAAAAGCGACCACTTTCTGGAAGGTAGGACGTGCGGAGAAGTGAATCCGACGTGATATTCAGGAGGATAGACGGCGGGGGAGGGGGCCTCCGTCAGCTGCTTCTGGCAAGTGATAGAGCGACAGAGCACAAAATCACAACTTTTAGAGTCTGCTCAGCTGAGGGAAGTTGCTCCGGTGGCTAAGCTGGGGGTGGAACCCTCCGGGACAGTGTGGTCTCAGGACCCTCGGGGTCACAGAAAGACCGGGGGTGCCTGAGTGTGGCAGAGCTCCCAGGTATCTGAGCGGGAAGCCGGCTGCAGTCGGAGCCAAGGCACGGGCTCTCAGCTCGGGGTTGCCATAAACTGTGATCCGTGGCACAATTGGGCCACTGCTCCTCCAGCAGGGACCCAACAAGCGGCAGATCTGGGGAGACTCCCCTTAATCCCCCGGGGGGGAGCGGCGCAGGGGTGCACCACAGGGATCTGCTGGGTTTGGAGACTCCACACCGAGTCGGGTGCCAGAGATAGGTCACAGGCCGGGTGAGCATGGAGTGCAGCTGGAGACCGGGGAGCTGGGAGTGACTGACAGCTTTTCTCTGGGGGCGCACTGAGGAGCAGGGCCCTGAGTTTTCGGCTCCTATGGGGCGGAGATTGGGAGGCTGACAGTTTCACTCTCCTCCTCCAAAGCTGTACCAAAAGCTTGCAGGGAACAAAAGCTCCTGAGAGCAAACTGAAGCAGATTCCTTAGCCCGGACCAGCAAGGGCGGGGCAATTCCACCTCCGGCAAAGACATTTGGAAACCATGGCAACAGGCCCCTCCCCCAGAAGATCAGCAAGAACAGCCAGCCAAGACCAAGCTTACCGATCAACAAGAACGGCAGAACTCCAACGCTAGGGGAATACTGCACACAGAATCCATGGCTTTTTTCCCATGATTCTTTAGTCTTTCTAAGTTAATTTTTTTTTAACTGTCTTTTTTTTTTTTTTGAATTTTTCTTTTTCCCTTCTTCAACCAACATCTTACCAATCCCTTTTTAAAAAAACATTTTTATTTTAAAGATTTTATTTATTTATTTGAGACAGAGAGAATGAGAGACAGAGAGCATGAGAGGGAGGAGGGTCAGAGGGAGAAGCAGACTCCCTGCCGAGCAGGGAGCCCGATGTGGGACTCGATCCCAGGACTCCAGGATCATGACCTGAGCTGAAGGCAGTCGCTTAACCAACTGAGCCACCCAGGCGCCCTATTTTTCATTTTTAGAGTCATATTCTATCCCTTCATAGTAGTTACCTTTATTTTTGGCATATATATATAAGTTGTTCTCTCTTTAAAATTTTGAGATACAGTTTTTTCTAACAGATCAAAATATACCCTAAATCTCCAGTGTATGGCTTTGTTCTAGTCTCCTGCCTGATCACATTCTCTCCCCCCCCCTTTTTTTTGAATCCTCTTCTTTCTTTTTTCAAACTTCTTATCAATTCCTTTTATAAAATTTTTTATAATTTTCATCTTTACAGTCATATTCCATCCCTTCATCAATATCAACCCTTATTTTTGTACATATATAAGTTTTTCTTTCTTTAAGATTTTGAGAGGCACTTTGTTCTAACAGACCAAAATACACCCAAAATCTAGTGTGTGGCACTGATGTATGCACCAGCCTGATCATATTTGATCATATTCTGGGTTTTTTTTTTTGTTTTGCTCTGTTTTTGTTTGTTTTTATCTTTCCCATTTTTTTTTCTTTTTCTTTTTTCTTTCTTTCCCTTTCTTTTCCCCTGGCTTCAGGTCTTTTCTGATTTGTTTAGAGTATATTTTCTGGAGACGTTGTTACCCTGTTAGCATTTTGTTCTCTCATTCACCTATTCTCCTCTGGACAAAATGACAAGACGGAAAAAATCACCTCAACAAAAAGAACAAGAGGTAGTACCGACTGCCAGGGACCTACTCAATGCGGACATTAGTACAATGTCGGATCTAGAATTCAGAATCATGACTTTAAAGATACCAGCTGGGCTTGAAAAAAGCATGGAAGTTATTAGAGAAACGCTTAATGGAGAAATAAAAGAACTAAAATCTAACCAAGTCAAAATCAAAAAGGCTATTAATGAGGTGCAATCAAAAATTGGGGCACTAACTGGAGGATAAATGAGGCAGAAGAGAGAATCAGTGATATAGAAGACCAAATGATGGAAAATTAAGAAGCTGAGAAAAAGAGAGATAGAATTCAAGAGATAAGCGATACCATAAGACGAAACAACATTAGAATAATTCGGATCCCAGGAGAAGAAGAAAGAGAGAGAGGGGCAGAAGGTATATTGGAGAAAATTATAGCAGAGAACTTCCCTAATTTGGGGAAGGAAACAGGCATCAAAACCCAGGAGGCACAGAGAACCCTTCTCAAAATCAATAAAAATAGGTCAACACCCGACATCTAATAGTAAAACTTACGAGTCTCAGAGACAAAGAGAAAATCCTGAAAGCAGCTCGGGAGAAGAGATATGTAACCTACAATGGTAGAAACATTAGATTGGCGGGGCGCCTGGGTGGATCAGTTAAGCGGCTGCCTTCGGCTCAGGTCATAATCCCAGGGTCCTGGGATCGAGCCCCACATCAGGCTCCCTGCTCCGCGGGAAGCCTGCTTCTCCCTCTGCCACTCCCCCTGCTTGTGTTCCCTCTCTCGCTGTGTCTCTCTCTGTCAAATAAATAAAATCTTTAAAAAAAAAAAAAAAGAAACATTCAATTGGCAACAGACCTATCCACAGAGACCTGGCAGGCCAGAAAGGACTGGCATGATATATTCAGAGCACTAAATGAGAAAAATATGCAGCCAAGAATACTATATCCAGCTAGGCTGTCTTTGAAAATAGAAGGAGAGATAAAAAGCTTCCAGGACAAATAAAAACTAAAGGAATTTGGAAACATGAAAGCAGCCCTACAAGAAATATTGAAACGGGTCCTCTAAGCAAAGAGAGAGCCTAAAAACAACATAGACCAGAAAGGAACACAGACAACATACAGTAACAGTCACCTTACAGGCAATACAATGGCACTAAATTCCTATCTTTCAATAGTTACCCTGAATGTAAATGGGCTAAATGCCCCAATCAAAAGACACAGGCTATCAGACTGGATTAAAAAACAAGACCCATCGATATGCTGTGTGCAAGAACCTCATTTTAGACCCAAAGACACCCCCAGATTGAAAGTGAGGGGGTGGACACCATTTACCATGCTAATGGACATCAAAAGAAAGCTGGGGTGGCAATCCTTATATCAGACAAATTAGATTTTAAACCAAAGACTATAATAAGAGCTGAGGAAGGACACTATATCATACTTAAAGGGTCTAACCAACAAGAAGATCTAACAATTGTAAATATCTATGCCCCTAACATGGGAGCAGCCAATTATATATGCCAATTAGTAACAAAAGCAAAGAAACACATTGACAACAAAACAATAATAGTGGGGGATTTTAACACCCCCCTGACTGAAATGGACAGATCATCTAAGCAAAAGATCAACAAGGAAATAAAAACTTTAAATGACACACTGTACCAAATGGACTTCACAGACATATTCAGAACATTCCATCCCAAAGCAACAGAATACACATTCTTCTGTAGTGCCCATGGAACATTCTCCAGAAAAGATCACATCCTAGGTCACGAATCAGGTCTCAACTGGTACCAAAAGTTTGGGATCATTCCCTGCCTATTTTCAGACCACAATTTTTTGAAAGTAGAACTCAATCACAAGAGGAAAGTCGGAAAGAACTCAAATACATGGAGGCTACCTACTAACAAATGAAGAGGTCAACTAGGAAATTAAAGAAGACTTAAAAAAATTCATGGAAACCAATGAAAATGAAAACACAACTGTTCAAAATCTTTGGGATGCAGCAAAGGCAGTCCTAAGAGGAAAGTATATAGCAATACAAGCCTTTCTCAAGAAACAAGAAAGGTCTCAAATACACAACCTAACCCTACACCTAAAGGAGCTAGAGAAAAAACAGCAAATAAAGTCTAACCCCAGCAGGAGAAGAGAAATAATAAAGATCAGAGCAGAAATCAGTGAAATAGAAACCAAAAGAACAGTAGAAGAGATCAACGAAACTAGGAGCTGGTTCTTTGAAAGAATTAACAAGATTGATAAACCCCTGGCCAGACTTACCAAAAAGAAAAGAGGAATGACCCAAATCAACAAAATCATGAATGAAAGAGGAGAGATCACAACCAACACCAAAGAAATACAAACAATTATAAGAACATATTATGAGCAACTCTATGCCAGCAAATTAGATAACCTGGAAGAAATGGATGCATTCCTAGAGATGTATCAACTACCAAAACTGAGCCAGGAAGAAATAGAAAATCTGAACAGACCTATAACCACTAAGGAAATTGAAGCAGTCATCAAAAATCTCCCAACAAACAAAAGCCCAGGGCCAGATGGCTTCCCAGGGGAATTCTACCAAACATTTAAAGAATTGATACCTATTCTTCTGAAACTGTTCCAAAAAATAGAAATGGAAGGAAAACTTCCAAACTCATTTTATGAGGCCACCATTACCTTGATCCCAAAACCAGACAAAGACCGCATCAAAAAGGAGAATTACAGACCAATATCCTTGATGAACATGGATGCAAAAATTCTCACCAAAATACTAGCCATTAGGATCCAACAGTACATTAAAAGGATTTTTTACCACGACCAAGTGGGATTTATCCCTGGGCTGCAAGGTTGGTTCAACATCCGCAAATCAACCAACATGATACAATACATTAACAAAAGAAAGAACAAGAACCATATGATCCTCTCAATAGATGCAGAAAAAGCATTTGACAAAGTACAGCATCCTTTCTTGATCAAAACTCTCCAGAGTATAGGGATAGAGGGTACATACCTCAACATCATAAAAGCCATCTATGAAAAACCCACAGCAAATGTCATTCTCAATGGGGAAAAACTGAGAGCTTTCCCCTAAGGTCAGGAACACGACAGGGATGTCCACTATCACCACTGCTATGCAACATAGTACTAGAAGTCCTAGCCTCAACAATCAGACCACAAAAAGAAATCAAAGGCATCCAAATCGGCAAAGAAGAAGTCAAACTCTCACTGTTTGCAGATGATACAATACTTTATGTGGAAAACCCAAAAGACTCCACCCCAAAACTGCTAGAACTCATACAGGAATTCAGTCAAGTGGCAGGATATAAAATCAGTGCACACAAATCAGTGGCATTCCTATACACCAACAACAAGACAGAAGAAAGAGAAATTAAGGAGTCGATCCCATTTACAACTGCACCCAAAACCATAAGATACCTAGGAATACATCTAACCAAAGAGGGAAAGGATCTGTACTCAGAAAACTATAAAATACTCATGAAAGAAATTGAGGAAGACATAAAGAAATGGAAAAACGTTCCATGCTCATGGATTGGAAGAACAAATATTGTGAAGACGTCAATGCTACCTAGAGCAATCTACACGTTCAATGGAATCTCCATCAAAATACCAACAACTTTTTTCAAAGAAATGGAACCAATAATCCTAAAATTTGTATGGAACCAGAAAAGACCCCGCATAGCCAGAGGAATGTTGAAAAAGAAAAGCAAAGCTGGTGGCAACACAATTCCAGACTTCCAACTCTATTACAAAGCTGTCATCATCAAGACAGTAAGGTACTGGCACAAAAATAGACACATAGATCAATGGAACAGAATAGACAGCCCAGAAATGGACCCTCAACTCTATGATCAACTAATCTTCGACAAAGCAGGAAAGAATGTCCAGTGGAAAAAAGACAGTCTCTTCAACAAATGGTGTCGGGAAAATTGGACAGCCACATGCAGAAGAATGAAACTGGACCATTTCCTTACACCACATACAAAAATAAACTCCAAATGGTTGAAAGACCTCAATGTGAGACAGGAGTCCATCAAAATCCTAAAGGAGAACACAGGTAGCAGTGAGAACACACATACCAGTTCTCTTGAGGCTTCTTCGACCTCAGCCACAGCAACTTCTTCTTAGAAACATCACCAAAGGCAAGGGAAGCAAGGGCAAAAATGAACTATTAGGACTTCATCAAGATAAAAAGTTTTTGCACAGCAAAAGAAACAGTCAACAAAACCAAAAGACAACCGACAGAGTGGGAGAAGATATTTGCAAATGACATATCAGATAAAGGGCTAGTATCCAAAATCTATAAAGGACTTATCAAACTCAACACCCAAAGAACAAAGAATCTAATTAAGAAGAAGGCAGAAGACATGAACAGACATTTTTCCAAAGAAGACATCCAAATGGCCAACAGACACATGAAAAAGTGCTCAATATCGCTCGGCATCAGGGAAATCCAAATCAAAACCTCAGTGAGATACCACCTCACACCAGTCAGAATGGCTAAAATTAACAAGTCAGGAAACGACAGATGTTGGCGGGGATGCGGAGAAAGGGGAACCCTCCTACACTGTTGGTGGGAATGCAAGCTGGTGCAACCACCCTGGAAAACAGTACGGAAGTTCCTCAAAAAGTTGAAAATAGAGCTACCATATGATCCAGCAATTGCACTACTGGGTATTTACCCCAAAGATACAAAGGTAGGGATCCGAAGGGGTACGTGCACCCCAATGTTTATAGCAGCAATGTCCACAATAGCCAAACTATGGAAAGAGCCAAGATGTCCATCAATAGATGAATGGATAAAGAAGAGGTGGTATATATATACAATGGAATATTATACAGCCATCAAAAGGAATGAGATCTTGCCATTTGCAACGAAATGGATGGAACTGGAGGGTATTATGCTGAGCGAAATAAGTCCATCCGAGAAAGACATATATCATATGATCTCACTGATATGAGGAATTCTTAATCTCAGGAAACAAACTGAGGGTTGCTGGAGTGGGGGGTGGGGTGGGAGGGATGGGGTGGCTGGGTGATGGACATTGGGGAGGGTATGTGCTATGGTGAGTGCTGTGAATTGTGCGAGACTGTTGAATCACAGATCTGTACCTCTGAAACAAATAATGCAATATGTGTTAAGGAAAAAAAAATAAAAGAAGATAGCAGGAGGGGAAGAATGAAGGGGGGAAATCGGAGGGGTAGACAAACCATGAGAGACGATGGACTCTGAAAAACAAACAGGGTTCTAGAGGGGAGGGGGGTGGGAGGATGGGTTAGCCTGGTGGTGGGTATTGAGGAGGGCACATTCTGCATGGAGCACTGGGTGTTATGCACAAACAATGAATCATGGAACACTTTATCTAAAACTAATGATGTAATGTATGGGGATTAACATAAGAATAAAAAAAATTAAAAAAAAAACTAATGATGTAATGTATTGTGATTAACATAACAATAAAAAAGAAGAATTAACTTTTTCTTTTTTTTTTTTTTTTTAAAGATTTTATTTATTTATTTGAGACAGAGAGAATGAGAGAGACAGACAGCACATGAGAGGGGGGAGGGTCAGAGGGAGACGCAGGCTCCCTGCCGAGCAGGGAGCCCGATGCGGGACTCGATCCAGGGACTCCAGGATCATGACCTGAGCCGAAAGCAGTTGCTTAACCAACTGAGCCACCCAGGCGCCCAAGAATTAACTTTTTCTGTGTGGTTTCACAGGACCGATGGTTGGGAAGAGTTGTAGGCAGACATATTTTGGGTGCATTAAATAATAAGGAAAACCACAGGATGCACCAAGTTCTCCATCCCTGCTTGTGTGCCAGCAGGGTCGACAGCAAGACCTACAGACCCTCATTTTGCTTTCCAGACCGAATTGTGTATGATTTTCAAATAGAAAGAGACATTATATTGAGAACAGTGATTTTTTTTTTTTAATCAGTTTTATCTGAAGAGGAGAGCCTGGATACAGGGTGTGTGTAAGAGATAATGCAGAAAGAATGAAGGTAGGTAACAGTTTTGAACATTAAGTATTGTTTGGAGCCAGTGGAAGATTAAAAAAAAAAAATCCTAAGAATTTTGAAGGCATACCAGTTCTCTTGAGGCTTATTCGACTTTTGGCACTGAAATAAACTCTTTAATTCAGAGACAATACATTTGGATCTCTCTATTTTTTCCCATCCCTGGAATACTCTTTGGGGATTAATCATAAAGGTACCCACAATTTATGTACAAGTTAAATGCCAACCGAGGCTGTTTCACATGTGCTTTAGGCATACGTAAGGGGCACCGAAATAAAATACCTTTTTTAATAAGAGTGACTTTTTTAGTAAAAATTTATTCTTGTCTTTGAAAATAATCCCTAGAAAATACTCTGCGCATAACAATTAACTCTTTCACTCTAGAGTACTTTTTGTCCAGTGAAAGAAATAAAAATTCAAAATATAATAAATAGTTTCCATTATTTTTTTCTTCCTCATGTATGGGTGAGATTTTGATGAATTAAGGTCTCATTTGTGTCTATAGCACATAACCCAAAGCCCTCTAATACAAGGGTAGTTGAATAAATACTGCTGAAAACTGAACACATTTTTTATAGAAATCTGTATTAACTACCCTGACAACATTTTTACATGTGGCTCCCATGTAATTTTATTTGTTCAGTCTAGTTTTGCCTCAAAATTCACATGTAATTATGGATTACTTTACAATCTCAAAGTTTATTTCCTTCACACATAATGCTATATATTATACAGATCATCAGTTGTTAAGATGAAGCTGAAAGGTGAGCAATTAATATATTTTTCTAAATGTGAGGGAGAAGAGTACCAAGAAAAAATAAATTTATCTTAGCAAAATATGTAGCTATGCAAATCTAAGTCTCTCCAGCAAAACATGAAAATGCTTTAGAATGTTCAGAACGCATGTGCCACTTGTGGTTAGTGTTTTATCGTAGCCAATGAAATGGAGCCACTCTCCCAGGAAAACAGCAAACTTGTACTCAGGGTGATTAGCAAGACTCCTCAAAAGGATATCCATATTAAAAGGTTTTCTAATAAACAATTCTAATGACACTCTCTTATTGCTGTCTTTCAGAGACCAGATTTTATATTCACTGCGGGAATTTTTTTTTCCTGCTCAATCTTCTTATCTTTGAGAAGGAAATGTTAGGAATAGTTCAAAAGAAAAAAACAACCTGTCTATTGGAAAGGAAGAGTTTCATCAAAGATTAAAGAGAAAAAAAAATTTTATTTTTTATTACTGGTTCTACAGCCTTCTCTCCTATCTTCTCTCAAATCTAAATCACGAAGACTTGATGACTCCATGGGAATTCCAACATTTTGTTTTTTATTTATACGATGTATTCACTTGTCCTTATTTATGATTTTGTGGTGTATCTGTACATTATTATCTGACACAGTGGTATTATCCATTTCCCTGATATTTTGAATTTGCAACTGATAAAGGAGTTAAAAAGATATATATGTATATGTATGTATGTATGATTATATATATTATCTATCTACCTATCTGTCTATATCAAGACCCATTCAATTCTGCCTTTGTTCTGTCTTTGAGCCCAAGCTTCCTCATTTGTAAACAGAAAAAAATACTATCATGCTTACCTTAATATTCTTTAAATATGTCCAAAACTTCCATTTATTGGACTGTATAGACAGCTATAATACCATCCATATCTTATGTTTTCTCATAAAATGTGAGGACATATAGGAATGAATATCTTTTGATGAAATGAAAATTGCCTTTAAAGAGAAAAGGCAAGTCACAAAGTGGGAGAAGATACTTATAGTACATACAGTTGACACAAGTTTAGCAGACAGTACACAGAAAAATTATAACCAAATCAATAGAAAAATAGGCAAAAGACACATTTCACACAAGAAGAGTATGAATGGCCTGTAAATTTTGAAAATACGTCAACTGTAAAAGTAATCAGGGAAATGCAGTTAAACTTCAATGAAAAGTCATTCATATTTATCGAACTGGCAAGTAGTAAAAAGCCAGAAGGTAAGTATGAGTGATGATCAGACGATGGAGGGACCCAAACACTGCCGCTGTCAGTGTTAGGTCAAGACAATGACTTAGACACAATTTTGTACTACTTGGCAAAGTAAACCGTATGGCAGGTCCACTTCTAAGACTACACCGTAGGGCAGGGCTTCTTAAACTGTGTCTTCAAACTCTGTTACTGTCTGCAATAAGATAGGCATGGAACAAAGACAACACAAAAAAAAGAGAACTACAGGCCAATATCTCTCATGAATATAGATGCAAAAATCCACCAGAAAATAGTAGCAAACTGAATCCAACAATATATTTAAAACATCATATGCCACAATCAAGTGGGATTTATTCCCAGGACGCAAGGGTGGTTCAGTATTTGCAAAACAATCAATGTGATATGTCACACGAATAAAAGAAAGGATAACAACCATATGATCATTTCAAAAGATGAAGAAAAAGCATTTGACAAAGTACAACATCCATCATGATAAAAACCCTCTGCAAATTAGGTCTAGAGGGAACATATCTCAACCTAATAAAGGCCTTATATGAAAATCCATAGTCAACATCAGCTGAGAGCTTTTCCCCTAAGGTCAGAAATAAGAGAAGGATGTCCACTCTCACTACTTTTATTTAACATAGGACTTGAAGTACTAGGCACAGCAATTAGACAACATAAAGAAATAAAAGGCATCCAAATTGGTAAGGAATAAGTAAAACTCTTCCTATATGCAGATGACATGCTATTATATATATAAAATCTAAAGAGTCCACTGAAAAGTTATTGAACTGATACATGAATTCAGTAACGTCACAGGATATAAAATCAACGTACAGAAATCTGTTGTATTCCTATACACTAATAATGAAAATGGAATTAAGAAAACAATCCCATGTACAATTGCACCAAAACAATGAAATATCTAGGAATAAAGTTAACCAAAGAGGTGATAGACCTGTACTCTGAAAGCTATAAAATGCTGATGAAAGATATTCAAGATGAAGCAAAGAAATGGAAAGGCATTCCATGCTCATGGATTGGAATAACAAATATTGTTAAAATGTCTACACTACAGGGCGCCTGGGTGGCTCAGATGGTTAAGTGTCTGCCTTCGGCTCAGGTCATGATCCCAGGGTCCTGGGATCGAGTCCTGCATCAGCAGGGAGCCTGCTTCTCCCTCTGCCTCTCTCTCTTTCTCTCTGTCTCTTATGAATAAATCAATAAAATCTTTAAAAAAAAAGTCTACACTACACAAAGCAATCTAAAGATTTAATGCAATCCCTATCAAAACACCAACAGCATTTTTCAAAGAAGTAGAACAAGCAATCCTAAAATTTGTATAAAACCACAAAAGACCTCAAATAGCCAAAGCAATCTTGAAAAAGAAAAACAAAACTGGAGGTATTACAATTCCAGATTTCAAGTTATATTATAAAGCAGTATTAATTAAAACAGTATGGTACTGGTGTAAAAACAGACACATAGATCAGGAGAATAGAACAGAAAACTCAGAAATAAACCCACAGTTGTGTAGTCAATTAATCTTCAACAAATGAGGAATGAATATCCAATGGGAAAAAGACAGTGTCTCCAACAAATAATGTTGGGAAAACTGGACAGCCACATTCAAAAAATGAAACTGGACCACTTTCTTTCACCATACACAAAAATAAACTCAAAATGGATGAAAGAACTAAATGTGAGATCTGAAACCATAAAAATTCTTGAAGACAGCAAAAGCGGTAATCTCTTTGACCTCGGCTATAGCAACATTTTTTACATATGCCTCCTGAGGCAAGGGAAACAAAAGCAAAAATAAACCATTGGGACTTCATCAAATAAAAAGTTTCTGCATAGGAAAGGAAACCATCAACTAAAGACAACCTACTGAACTGGAGAAGATATTTGTAAATGACATACCTGATAAAGAGTTAGTATCCAAAATACATAAAGAACCTATAAAACTCAACACCCAAAGAATGAATAATCCAATTACAAAATGGGCAGAAAACATTAAGACATTTCTCCAGAGAAGACATCCAGGTGGCCAACAGACACATGAAAAGATGCTCAACATCACTCATCATCAGGGAAATGCAAATCAAAACTCCAATGAGATATCACCTCATACCTGTCAGAATGGCTAAAATCAAAAACACAAGAAACAACAGTGTTGGTGAGGATGTGGAAAGGGGGAACCCTTGTGCACTGTTGGTGGGAATGCAAATTGGTGCATTCTGTGGAAAGCAGTATGGAGGTTCCTCAAAAAATTAAAAATAGAACTACTTTATAATCCAGGAACAGCACTAGTGGATATTCACTCCCAAAATACAAAAGCACTAATTCAAAGGGATACATGCACCCCTATGTTTATTGCAGCATTACTGACAATAGCCAAACTATGGAAGGAGCCCAAGTGTCCATCAATAGATGAATGGATAGAGAAGAGGAATACATACACAATGGAATATTATTCAGCCATGAAAAAGAATGAAATCTTGCCATTTACAACGACATTGATGGAGCTAGAGGGTATAATACTAAATGAAATAAGTTAGTTAGATAAAGACAAATACCATATGATTTCACTCAGATGTGGAATTTAGGAACTAAAACAAATGAGCAAAGGAAAAAAGAGAGAGAGACAAACCAAGAAAGAGACTCTTAGCTCCAGAGAACAAACTGATGATTACCATAGGAGAGGTGGGGGAATGGGGGAAATAGGGGATAGGGATTAAAGAGTATAGTTATCAAGATGAAATAAAAAAATAAAATAAAATAAAATAAAAAGATAGGCACAGAAGTTTAAACCGACAACAATGTGACAAAGTAATTTACCTCTGTTAAATCTGACCAAAAAATGAGGCATGGCTTCTATGTCTTTTTCATTTTTTTACAAATTAATTTTTGTTGTCTTTTCTATCTTTTACACAGGATATTTTAAATCTTTGAAGTATTGAAAATAAAACAAAGAAAAAAGAAAAAGAAACTGATTATTCAACAGAGACAGTTTGGGAAGCACTACCCTAGAGAACTCTTAGCAGGCTGTCAAGAATATTCATCTCAGAACTGTTTGCAACAGGAAAACAACTGCAAGAAAAACTTTGAAACCAAAACTTAAACCAAAAGAAAGAAAAGAAAGAAGGAAAGAAAGAAAGAAAGAAAGATCCATTTATAGGAGACTTACAGATAAGTAAGTTATGGTACACTCACATAATGGATTATTATGTAATAGTGAAAATTAATGAGCTATAATGATGCAAAATAACATGAATGAACCTTTAGAAAAGTAATAGTGATAAAAGCAAGTCCCAGAAGGCTCTATACAGTATGACACCATTTTATAAAGCTCAACAACATAATTAATTGATCAGTTAACTAATTGGTTAATTAATGGATTAACACAGTTTTTAGGCATATATACTCATGATAGAATTATTTTTTTAAAAGCAGGAAAAAGATGAGCTCTGATATTATTCTGAGGTAGAGGGATTAGTATAGGGAAGAAATAAATAGACCCACTTATTGATGATGGTATGTTTCTTGAGTTGGATGATGGGTTAAAAAATGTTTATGTTATTATGATGAATTATATCTTAAATAAATGTCATGTATATTTTGTTGCATAAAATAACATAAAAATAGAAAAGATATTCCAAATAAAAGTCAATCTCTTTTAGAAAAGAGCTGTCAAAAATTTTGTGGCTTAAGTGTTGCAAATAATGAGATTCTGCCTTGAATCTAAAGATAATTAAAATCTCCACTTAGGTTATGAAATCTAACTATAAAATATTTGAAATTCAGTACTGTAGTAATATGTGCTAAGATAAAAACATATATAAGATATATGAACATAAACAATTGTCATGGTCTTTCTGCAAAAGCACAAAGAGTTGAAAACAGGAATAAAGCCAACAATTATATATCCCATGTACATAAATAAAAACACATCTGGTATAAGGAATTTGGCATTCTTTCATAGTTCATATATTTCTCAAGCACCTAATCTTAGGCACGAATCTGGGGAAGTAGTGGCAAAACTGACAGGCAAGATCTTATTCCAACATGCTTCAAGATGGAGAGATTTAGGAGAGACAATGCAATGCTAAGTAAGTGCTCAATCAAAATCATAGTGCTACGTGCTATGAAGAAAATAAAACAGGGGGAATGTGATCGAGACAACAGGGATGTGAATGGGGAGTGTCTAATACAGGCTGATCACAGATGTCTTCTCTGAGGAAGCAGCCATTAAGGAGACCATCTTCTGTAGAGAAAAAAGAAAGTTCTAGTCTAATGGCCCTAAAAGGGAATGAAATTTTGGACTATTAGCAAAACAACAAGTTCTGTAAGACTGAAGCCATGAAGGGGTCCCATGGGGAGGTCATATAGTCTTGCCCATCACTGAAAGAGTTTCTCAGAAGTCTGTGCATCAATTTCTTTGGGAGTCAATGAGCACATTCTGATTCATCTTCATATATTCAGCCACCAACTGGACTTCTCTACTTGGTGTTTCCACAGGTTCCTAAAACCCAACAGAACCCAAACCTAACACATTATCTTCTGCACTAATGCAACCCATCTGGTGGTGCTCCTGCCCTTGTTCGCCCAGTTGGCCATTCCAGAATTTGGGAGTCATCCTCAACTCTGGTCCACTCAACCGTCTAATTTATAACTGGGTATCACTGATTCTACCTCATAGTATCAGTCTTATTTGTGTCCTCCCCTTCTTCTGACCATTGGTTTAGAGCTGTCACCTTACCTAAATTATTCAACTGGCCTTTTTACTATTCCTCCTACCTCAGGTCTTGTCCCACCTCCAAGCTATCTTCCACACGATTTTCACAGTAAACTTTTAAAAAAGGCGTATCTGGCTTAAAACTTGCCAAATGCTTTCCATGCCTAGTGGACAAAATCCAAACTCTTAATGAGGCATGTGAGGCCTCTGGGATCTGTTCCCTGACTTCTTTCCATGCCATTCACAGGCAGGGCTCTAGCAGGACTGAGACCGGCAGTTCCCAGACGGAAGCGATGACTCTCTCCCCTGGTCCTCATGGTACCAGGTATAAACTGCAGCATGGAGAAGATCATTGCTCTGGTTTTGCCTGTTTTCTTCATATGCTCCCTGGATCCTCAGTATTTAAGGCAGAGCCTACTAGTCAGTAGGTCCTGAGTAGCTTCTTGTTGAATGACTCAGGAGTGAATTAAGCCCTGTCTGTTTAATTTCTAGATAAATCTCAAACTCTTTTTTTTTTTTTTTCCATCATCCCTGCCAGTACTTAGGTCTGTGTCTCATCAGCTCTTGCCTGGACTATTTCAGTAGCTTCTGAAATGGCCCACTCTCATCTTTCTCAACTCCATCTGCCACACAGCTGCCGGAGTTAAAATCCACTGGTATTGCTTCCTCAAATTTTCAGTTGCTCAGAGCTCCTTGGCAGGAGGCTCCATGACTGTCTTGGGATTTCTCTGTAGCCATTACATACGCAGTGCTTTCCAGTTATATCAAACTACTTACAGTCTCCCAAATACATTATGTTGCTTCTTGCCTTGGATTGAGTTAATTCCTTCTGCCTGGACCCTTCCCCACCTCTCTGCCTCTTGCACAACCCCTCCCCAAACCCTTCTCTCTGTGGCTTAATCTCCTCAGCCATTAAGATTGAAATCAAGCATTGCTTTTTCAGTGAAGCCTTCCACTGACCCCTACCTGGCTACCTTAGATAATGTCTTCTAATACCCACAATAGCAATGCACACATTGATTATACAACACCATGGCAGATTATTTCTACACACTTCCTTATCTCCTTTATTAGCTGTACTAAATGCAAGGGTCCGGAACTTATCTTAGTGAATCCTGAAGACATGGGATAATACCTAGGAAATGAAAACCCTTAAATAAATGTTTGGAAGAACAAAAAAACAAAAACAAAAACAAAAAACTAACATTCTTAATTTAAGTATATTGGTCATAGATCGTCTCTAAACAGTTATAGAAACAAAGCAAAATAGTAATGAATTTTATTTCTTCTAAGTCTGAAGATTAATGAGGGTTCTCTGTCTCTTTTGCCTTTATTAAGAAATGTATAATCAGAGCATGGTCCCCCTTGAGAAATGCTACCTTATTTCCAGAGAAATGAGTAACAAGTTCAACACTACTTGCAAAGCTTGAGAGCTTTCTGAACAGTATTTCTGTGACAGTTTTGACATGCAGGGAAACTAATTCATTGTGAAATGAGGAGGTGGAGAAAAACGATGGTAACAAACAAACATAATTAAATTTGAAAAGTGTGAAAAGTTGTGAAAGAACAAGAGTGGCATTAGCTCCAATGTTAAGTAAAACAAATGAAAACAAGTGAAAAAAGAATCAAAAGTTGATTTCAGGCAGCTAAAATGCTTCTTACCCTGATTTTCCAAAGACAAACCTCAACATCTATACACCAATTCATTCTGTAGTCCTTGAAAGGAATGATGTAAATCTGTATTTGTTAGTGTGGAGTTAAGTTTTAGGAGAAATTTAAGTTTTTTTTAAAAGAGTATTTATTTATTTATATGCACGCGCTAGTGGGTGGGGGGGGAAGAGCAGAGAGAATCTCAAGCAGACTCTGTGCTGAGTACAAGGCTCCATCCCAGGACCCTGAGATTATACCTGAGCCAAAATCAAGAGTCAGATGCTTAACCAACTGAGCCATCCAGGCGTCCAGAGAAATTTAAGTTTTAAGAGATATTGTTGAGTGAAAGTATTTAATACTTTCATATAATATCTTCACATTTACAGTCAGAAAGAAAGGACCACAAAGATACAGGTACATGTATGTGTCTATATATAAATATAAATGTGTGTATGTATATCTACACCTATCTCTATCTATCTGCTAATAATTTTTTTGGAAAGTTAAAATTCACCAAGAGGGTGACTCTGGAGAATGGGCTTTAAGGGTCTGGTGTTAGAAACATACTTTTCATTACTTACCCTTTTGTAGCTTATGAATTTTTAGCCACATATGTGAATTTCATGCCACATAAT
Source organism: Neomonachus schauinslandi (assembly GCF_002201575.2). Classification (NCBI taxonomy): domain Eukaryota; kingdom Metazoa; phylum Chordata; class Mammalia; order Carnivora; family Phocidae; genus Neomonachus; species Neomonachus schauinslandi. The sequence goes on along the minus strand of NC_058409.1, from coordinate 22,058,595 downwards.
AATCAAAGACAGAAACTCACAAAATGTGAAAGAACCCTTAAGTAAATAAAACCAGAGATGACTGTGCAATGTAATTATTCACATTGTTTTAAGGAAGCTCTGTGCTGCAGTTATCCTTACCACTAAAACAATGATATATGATATTTTGAGTGCAGACAAATGTTGCAAGCACAATTGGAATTATTGTTTTTCTTTCTTTTTTTTTTTTTTAGTTAAAACCTTCAATCAGAAGATCTTAAATAAATCAGGATAGTAGTTTTAATAGTAATTCGTGATTTCAAGATGACATCATGATTTTTAGGAACAGCATTCTAAAACTCGGCTAAGTTTCTCCTCAGCAGGTAAAGGCCCTCTTCAAGAAAGTAAATGTCTTCAACATATGTAAGGAGAATGTCACATAAGCTCATATTTATAGTTTACAATTGGCAAATATCAACAGGATTCAGAACAAGGCTATGTCCTTGACTGTTACCTGCCAATGTCAAAATAATAATCCTAACCCTTTTTGTGCCTTACCAAAATTTTGTATTATATATTTCAATTTCTAAGGCTCCCTTTCTAAAATTATCATAAAACTTATGACTTTCCCGATAGAAGCAAAAAATAAAGCAAATTAAATTTGCTAGTATAATACCAACTTGAAGACTAAGACCATAGGCTGTGTATGCAATCAGACATATCTGGGTTTGAATCCAAATCTGCCCTTAAAAGCTCTGTGACCCCAGGAAAGCAATATACCTTCTATAAACCTCAATGCCCTCTTCAAAAACAAGGAAACATATCTCACTGGGTTGTTAAAAATATTAGTGGCAGTAAGAGGTACCAACTTCCAGTTACAACATCAGTAAGTCACGGAGATGAAAAGTACAGCATAGGGAGTATAGTTAATAGTATTGTAATAACATTTATGGTGACAGATGGTGACTGCACTTGTGGTGAGTAAGGTACAGAACCGTGGAATTAATATGGTGCTCACCTGAAGGTAATATAACACTGTATGTCAATTACACTTCAATAAAAAGAAGGTTAGTGGGAAAATTTAAATAAAACCTTAAGTAAACAGCATTAAGTAGATGCTCATATGTCATCAATACGTTAACACTAATGCTTGGTAAGAGTTGTTAATTGTAAGAATCTGGTATTCCTTTTATGAAACAACTGGAAATCAAGAATTAGAATTAAGCATAAGGTAGAAAGTAGGCAATCAGAATAAAGAGATGATAGATTTTGGAGCAAACCTAAACCATCCTTCTCCACAACTTCTCTCCTTCAGGTTGGCAGCCTATCGTAAGAGATATTTTGACTGTCTTCTTACATTATAAACTTATCTCTATGTTTAACCTCTTCTGAAAACCTACTTTGTGAAATATAGTGAAAATCATCATATTCCATTAATTCCAAGTTCCTGACAGCTAAAATTATAAATGATGTCCCAGATGACATCCAAGGCCACTCAACAATCATGCATGTCTATGCACAGTGAGGGGTCAATTCCAAGATTGACTAAGAGGAGAAAAATTATATTACAAGTAATCTGCACAATGATCTCACAGACGATTGAGAGTTTAACGGAAGCAAAATTATTAAAACTTTCTGACTCTTGCTTGTCACAGTGCTGAGACTATAAGTCCTTCTTACATCTGCCAAGAGGAACTTTTGGTAAATTGGCAAATGACTATACAATGTTTTACATAAAAATCCCAGGACTCAGTGCTAATACCACCTCTCTTCAACATGTGCTATATTATGGAAAGAGTCAATAAGGGGCACAGTTCATACTCTCACAGTAATCTCTAATAAAGATTTTCTGAGTGAATTATACCTAGTAAAGGGGCTTAGAAAATATTAACTGTAATGTTTATGATGTCTTTGGGGGAAAGGCTAGAGAAGTCTGATTCTGTGGCCTGTATTAGGCTATCTCAGGGTTTTCCAACCTGGGTAATATTGGCTTTTGGGGCTAAAAAATTATTTGAGGGGTGTTTGTGAAGGAGGGAATCCTGTACAGTGTGTGTGTGTGTGTGTGTGTGTGTGTGAGAAGGAGGGATCCTGTACAATGTAGGATGTTTGGCAGCATCCTGGCTTCTACTGACCAAATGTACCTCTGCAGGTGTGACAGTCATAAATGTCTCATTGGCAAATGTCTCCTGGGGTGGGAGGTAAGGTTGCCTGCAGTTGAGAACCATTGGGCTATCTGTATCAACCAACTCCATTCTTGCTACCCTAAGCCTATTCATTTTCTATGAGAGTGTACATATTAAAAGATTAATTTACTTCAAGGGTGGGGGAAGACAGAAGTCCCAGCCTTTAAAACTGTTTGGTAAGTAATATTATTGTACCCTCATCAATTTATTTTTCTATTTCTAAAGAAATGATCAGTAGCTATAAATACTATTTTAGAAGGACTTTGGTGATATTTATGAACCTACGCTGCCCCCTGTTATGTTAGAAGGATGAAAACTTTGGGGCACCTAGGTGGCTCAGCCAGTTAAGTGTCTGACTTTGGCTCAGGTCATGATCTTCAGGTCCTGGGATGGAGCCCTGTGTCAGGCTCTGCGCTCAGCGGAGAGTGTTTCTCCCTCTCCCTCTGCCCCTCCCCTGCACATGGGCACACACATGCTTTTTTCTCTCCCTCAAATAAATAATCTTTTTTTTTTAATAATTTAATAAAGATTTTTTTTAAAAAAGAAGGATGAAAACTTTAACGAAGTTTTTGTTTTAATTTCCTACTCTCTTCAGTATAAATAACGAGGACAATGTCTTAGTTACCATAATAATAATAATAATAATAATAATAATAATAATAATAATAATTTCCCTTCATGTTTAATTTCTCATTGTGGATGTAAGTCCATTGTATATCTTATCTGCTATGTTGGCTGTTTTGATATTTCCATGGGGAGATACACACAAGGCTGAAAACACCCCCAAATACACATGCACACGCACACACATCCATGTGGAAGTGTTTGATACAGACTGGAGGTAGACAGCATGTGGCATTAGCTGCTGGGTCAGGATCTTGTGTGGCTGATATCTGCAGCCATCCCTTAATATAGATCTGGTGCTCAATTTTTAAGACAGATTATTGAAGAATTCAACAACAACCAAAAAAGGTAAAGGTAAGTTCATTACAGTGGGAGTATGAGATGCTATAGACAGAGGGTGAAACTAGATCTTTGGGGGAATTGGGGACCAATGCTGTATGAATAGAATAGAACTAGATACAGAGTTATAAGAAAGAGTGGAGAAAAAGAACAAGGCAGGGCAACAACAGACATGAGAAAAGCATGACTTCTAGAAAAGTCCAGGCAGTTGTGAAGACATTTCTGCTGAGGCAGAAGCCAGAGCTTGAGAAAGAGCTCACAACAGCAGGAATCACCAAGCAATACGGTGTGCAAAGCAAATTACTACTTGTCCTGTGAAGAAGGTCAAAATGAAAGCAAAGGGCAATCTTCTTGTTGAAAGACTTAGGGGAGACTATAGTTCAGATCCAACAAGGATCAACAGTAAAGATGATTGCTCCCTTTCTGAAGTATCTATGTAGGATATATACTATAGATTATATATTATAATGTATAGATATTGCAGGTCTGTCAAAAAATGAAAGGTCCAGCTAGCTACTTATATCAACTTGGATTTTGGCACTGTGGCTTAGATTCTTAGTAACCCAAGAATAATGGGTTACTCCATAATAACTTATCATCTTAGATTACATTATAATCATTACATATAATCATATGTTATTTTTAGTATTTCTCCTTGTTATAGACTATGAGCTCTCTGAGGTTCAGGACCACGTTTAAACTTCTCAATGTGCTATATCTCTAGTTCCCAGCTCAGAATTAGCCTCATAATAAATGACTTTGTATCTTTGGAATTTATGAATGTACCAGGAATAACTATGCTTGTTTGAGGTCTCTGAGGATAAAGAGAGCTAAAAGTTGAAAACGGAAAGTTGATTCATTCAACAAATATTTCTTGAATGTCTGCTATGGGGGACTCTAGATTTGCAATAATAAAAATGTCTATGCCCTTGTGGAGTTCACACTCTGGCAGGTAAGTAAAAAAGGAAAAGAATGAATTGATTAACAGTAAGTTCAAATTGGGATACATAATATGAAGGAAATTGGTTGAATGATGAGGTAAGAACAGTCAGATAGGACTTTACATAGGGTGACCAGGGAGGGCCCTTTTTAGGGGGTTTGGGAAAAGGGAATCATAGTTTAGGTGAGATCTTAAAGACAAGAAGGCTGTTTCTATGGTACGATTAAGAATTGTGCACAGGTAGAAGGATTGCCATGTGCAAAGTCCACAGCTGACTAGACCTTGCCTCCCAAGTACACATGTTTTTCCAGGGTCTGGGGTCACAGCGATTAATCAAGCTAACATCGTCCTGTGGAGCTTATGGTCTAGTGGATACAGTCAGGCTGAATGGGTGGACAATGGCCAGTTATGCAGTGCTTCTGAGTAGCAACCTGCAGGCATGATAGAGACCCTGGAGGCAGCTGCCTGGGTTTTAATCCTGCATTCACCAGTTATTACTGGTGATGTTGGACAGGTCTCCTGTCTTCTCTGTGCCTTCGGTTCCTTCTCTATTCAATTAGGTTATTAATAATATTCACCTCATGGGGTGGTTGTAGTAATTAAATAAAAAGATACATTTAAATATTGGTTATTATCTCAGGCTTGATAAAGATACTTGTTTTTTTTTTTTCAAGTGTCAATTTAAGCCATTCCTGGGTTTGAAGTAGGCAAGTGGCATGTTCCGATTTATAACTGTAGTGGGGCTTCTTTGTTGCTGTGTGGAGAGCCAAGTAGAGAAAGCTGAGATTAGGTAGAAGGCTACCGCACACATCCCAAGTAAGAGGCAAGAGTGGTACAGAGACATAGAAAAACGCACCAAATGAGGATATGTTAGGGATGTTGAGTGAGAGAAAGGGAGGAATCCAAGAACATTCTGGAGTTTTCATCAACTTGACCCATTCAATGATTTCCTAAGGTGGAGAAGACCATGAAGAAATGGATTTGAGATAGATATTCCAGAATGTAATCTTAACTGTGTTTGGCCTTGCCTAAGGATGTCTGAGTAGATGATGAGCAGGCAGTGGGCAGTACACACAGTGAGAATAAATGGTTTTATGTAGGGAGACATGTGGGGTACCTGGGGGGCTCAGTCCATTAAGTGTCTGCCTTCGGCTCAGATCATGATCCCTGGGGTCCTGGCATGGAGGTCGCATCAGGCTCCCTGCTTCTGGGGAGACTGCCTCTTCTTCTCCTCTCTGCTCATGCTCTTTCTTGCTATCTCTCTCTCTCAAATAAATAAATAAATAATCTTAAAAAAAAAAAAAGGAAGAAGGTGAAGAACAAGCTCTGAGAAACCTTCAGTGAACAGTCAGGAAACACAGAGTATGGAGAATCACGAGAAAGGAACATGTTGGGTTACTGGCATAGGGACAGCAAGACACACGATACAAGAATATGCACTGCTTCTTAGAAATAATTTCTGGTAGAAGTGGGTCAGAGGTACCTCTTAAAAGCAGATGAACACCTGTGTGGAGGTTTGTTGACCTGAAGGAGTAAAGGGATTGGGGAACATGCATGTGAAGACAGAGAAGGGGAACAGAATTACCATCATGGATCACTGCAGGGATAAACTCCAATTGCCCGGGGGGATTCGAGGAAAACACCATGCACTTCTGATGTCTCCTACCATGGGAAGGGCAGGAAGTGTGCTGGAGTGAGCATCAACCACTGGGTCATCTTCTGTCAGTCTCTGTCAAGGACCAGGAAGAGTCTTAGTGTCCCAAGAAGCAGATGTGACTGGAGGCTAGAGTCTTGTGAACCTAACTCTGGCTACAGAGGAGAAATGAATTAGCAAAATAACGAGAAACTCAAGACAAAGTGATTGTAGCATCTCAGAGATTGTGAGGGCTAGAGAGGGAACATTATAGCAGAATTTAGGTACACACCATAGATTTCTACATGGTTACATGGCATGAAATTCTGGGAGAGGATGGATCAGAAGAATTGGGAAGTCAGAAATGCATAAACTGGGTGAGCCTGTCAAGAGCATAAAAGCAAGATGACCAGGTGAGCATGTAACCTCCTGGTCATGGGCTAGCAAAGTCCTACAGGCCTAATTGCATTTGGGCCTGATGTTTGGGTCATCTTCTGTCAGTTTCTGTCAAGAGAAAGATAGTCCTTGATGTTTACAACTTGATGTTTGGGTCTCATTTTGAAAGCAAAATGAGGGGGAAGGGAGAAAGAGAAATAGAGAGAGAGAAAGAAGAAGGAAAAGAAGGAAGAGGAGGAGAGGAAGGGAAGGAGAAGGAAGAGGAAGGGAAAAGAAAAAAAGAAAAAGGAAGAAAGAAAAAAGAAAGGAAGGAAAAAATACAAGTAAGGAGGGAGGAAGGAAGGAGAGAGGAAGAAAAAATAAAGAAAATGAATAAATGAATGAAAGAAAGAGAGGAAGAAAACTTAAGGATGGATATTTACTGACAGCACAAGATTAAAACAAATCATTGTGAGAGATATGAAAAATACATATACTTAGACCATTTGTTTATAAACCCTGATTTCCTAATAGAATAAATATTTTAAAAAGTTATAGTAAAGATAATTAAATTCCTCTACTTCTAGTTTCTTATAAAATTCTCTTGGTGTAGAAATTTGTGAAATTAAGGTTTTTAAAAATCATTGTGACAGTATTCTTCCCATCAAAAGCCAATTTTGTTTTACTTAAAATTCAGAGGAAAGGATGTCAAATGAAGTATTTTTAATAATACCAGTTTATATGTATATAGCACTTTACAACTTGTGAAGGACTGTGATGTGCTTTCTTTCGTTAGGTGCTCATGGTCACTCTGACGTGAAATGTGTAATCATGGGCACTTGACTTACAAAGGAAATGAGGCTTAGACCCCGTGGCTTTGCTGCAGGCACACACAGCAGCAGATGGCAGCTCCAGAGTTAGAGCTTCTGATAGACTGTCCATTGTTCTTCCTGCTATAGTATGTTTTATGAGAAAATTTTAAATTAATTATTTTAATACTTATTTTTCCAAACTTCTGTGTGTATTTACATCATTGCACCTCGAAAGTAAGCTAAAGGCATATCAGTTTATTAGTTTTGTAAATAGCACATCTATATCCACATATGGCAAGATGATCATCCTATTTTCTGGCTTAGAAAGATAAACAGTATAATGAAATTCTTGTTTGTTATCAATTAATGTGTGTCATGTAAACAGGGGTTATATCTGACAAAGCCAAGTCATTCCTCTGCTCACCCAAAAACTCAGGGACACTCAACTACATGTCACCAATAGCACATCATGAGTAGAGAGCTTGGAAGTCCTCGTTTAACCAACCCTTTCAAAATGATGCCACAATTCAAGCTGGTCAAAAAACAATCCAACCAATCTGACATGGCCTCTCAGTCAAGGGAAGACCTGCGCTAAACTGATGATATCTTTTGTTAATGTTATATTTTAGGCATATTCAATAGTAGAGAATAATACAATAAGCACTTGTGGACCCTCTGCATAATTGGCATTGATAATCTTGAAAAAACTTGACACCTGGGACTTTCTGTATCTGGCCAGCTAAGATGTGCGTCACTAGAAGAGAGCAAGTGTTTGCCTGTGCACATCCCCCTAGAATAGTGGCCAGGTAGAACAGCCATAACTTTGCTTGAGTATTCTCTGGGCAGAGGGGTTAAAAAAAGAGAAAGAACATCTCATAGTTTCATCAACACACACATGCCCGTGCCTTCCTTTAATGTGAAATAAAGGTTGTTAGGGAAACTCTTTCAATCTTGCTAAATTCTGAGAGCAGAATTTTTGAAAGAGACTTGCACTTTTTTTTTTTATTTACTTTGTGGGATTTTGGTATTTTCATTCCTCAGTATGTGTTCATTATTAGAACTGGAAACATTTCCTTGGAATAAGCTAAAAACAGTATTAAATGCCCCATAAAGATGAAGTTGGGATATATTTCTTTAGAACTCTGTGAATAATTCAAAGTTGCAAATTGTCAGTGCGGCGGTAATAATTTAGGTACATACTTCTTTTCTTGGTTGATAAGGTGCTGGAATTGCACCTCACTGCTATATTTCAGAGCATATGTTTATAGAATTGAGAACACTAATAATGTAAAATCATAATAAAGCATCCCACGCTCTGAAATAATCTTTAGAATAGAACAAAACCTTGTTAGTTCATCTTCATGGAGAAAAAAGCACAAGAAACAGGTTAACTCTTAAGCAGCTAATACTGTGTTAACAATTTTAGTAACAGCATTTCCTTATTTACCTAAATTTGAGTAACTTGTTAATTTTATGACTGTCTAGTTTTCCTAATTTATGACTTAGCAGTGGCATAAGTAACATTACTTTATTCAATGAGATCTATGAAATGACTGCTATCAAATAGCTAAGAGCAAAATAAAATTTTTAGAGATCTGATGGTCATTATTAATTAAAGAGACAATAGGGTTTAGTAGAAGAACATGGGCATGTAGCTGGACAGATCTAGGAACTGAGAATCTACAGTTTACCTGACGAGGCACATTTCTTAATCTCTCTGCTCTTTTTTTTCTTCAAATTTCATATGGGGATAGAACACTTAGCTTGCAGGGTTGTTTTAATGATTAGAGATAATGTAGGAAAGTGTCTGGCACAGTGTGTGACATGAAACAGAAGCTTGCTTGGGAAATATTAATATAACTAATTACCCACAGATTGAAATTTAGAAAAAGGTTAAGTCCATGATAATTGGCTCCAGAGACAAATGTGAAAATTAAAAATGTGAGTTAAAAAAATTAAAAATGTGAGTTACCCTTATTCACGCTATAGCATTTTTGTCCATCACAGTATGTTGATAATATATGTACCTGGAAAACAAAGCTGATGCTCGATTCAGATTCCCTGATAGCGTCTATATATGTATCAGAGAAAAATAGGTCCAGCCTTTGCCGGGAGATGCTACAGCTTTTATATCTCTGAAAGATGTTCCAGCTGATGCGAAGCTAGAAAGCATTAGCAGAGCCACATAGCCATGAGCAATGGAACCATAGCAAGGCCCTTTCTGGCATCTGTTGAAGCCAGACAAGGGTGGCTCACAAGTAAAATAACTGCTTAAAGAGAGGGAAAAAAAAAAACAACCCAGCAATGACAAGGTGACTTGACACTGCCCAACTGTACTTTTAATTCTTAGATAATTATAAAAGTGCCCCTTTTATTAGCCAAGTGTCCTGGTTTGTATCATCTCTTATATGGTCCGGCTACCATGGATTTTATGACGAAAAAAAAAAAAAAGGCAAAGAAATGAAATATTAATGATCTAACCATTCAAGTTTTAGCCTACCAGAACAAAACCATAAAATCAAAAGATCAACATGCATTCTTCAGTTTACAGACAGAGAAGGGTCTATCTCTTGCTCTCTCCCTTATAACAAAATGATATGCCAATCTTGTAACTACAGGGGGAAAAAAAGACAGATGGACACCGTTCTTACTAGAATGTTCTTAATACCACAAGCATAGTTATGTCCTCATTGACCTAGAGTTGGTACTTTAATGACTGTAAATACAATCACAACAAATTGCATAAGAATTTGGAAGCAGAGCAACAAGATTATCTAATGCTACAGCCTAATACCCAACATTCTTTATTCAACCTGTATAACCAATAACCATTGGTCTTTCTCAGGTAAGGTTAATGAGCCCAATAGAGGCCATTCAGCAGGAAATCAATATACACATACTTATTAAGCACCCACAAAGTGTTAGGGACTCTGTAGATAAGAAAACCATACCAGAGGCAGACATGAAATCAATTCTCTTGCAACCTCAAATTGTGATTTTTTTTTTTAAAGATTTATTTATTTATTTATTTGACAGAGAGAGACACAGCAAGAGAGGGAACACGAGCAGGGGGAGTGGGAGAGGGAGAAGCAGGCTTCCCGCAGAGCAGGGAGCCCGACGCGGGGCTCGATCCCAGGACCCTGGGATCATGACCTGAGCCGAAGGCAGATGCTTAACGACTGAGCCACCCAGGCGCCCCTGTGATTATTAATTAGAATAGCCTTTGGCAAAGAACAGTGAGAAAGCTAAACCCAAGGTATCATAATGACCAATACCAAATATATCAAAAAAGCATGTGACGGAGGCACCTTCAAACGCTGGGAGGCTACTGTCAGCTTAAAAGCTCTAATTAACTATGCTCATTTTATTAGCAATAGAGTGAGAGGGATGACATTCCTGGGACCAGTCTGCACAATCATAAGAGACAGATTCGTAAAATGTAAAATTCAGGCTCGCTATCCAAGGAAACCTTAGACAGTAGCACACCCTTACAAGAGCAGCTCTCTGGGATCACTTATCTCCTTGCTTTTGGTTCTGCCACCATCGATTCAACACATTCAAAGGCAAACAGACCTGTTCCCAAGTGACCATCACAGTCCTGTACAGCTCTGGGACCAGAGTGGGGATCAAGAGGCTAAATTTTGCCCTCCTCCCCATTCTTATCTTAAATTAGATATTTACTTGGAATTCATCACCATCTCTATGTTGCAATTTTATTATTTGTACCTCAGCATTTCATTTCTAACCCCTACTCTTTTGTTCTCCAGGGATAAAGTGAAAAAGAAGACAAATGCAGCATGACTATATTTAATCCATTTATTTTTTAATAAGCACTTTCTCGGCTAGCATTTTTGCTGACATTGAGAGCAAAATGTGAGAGAGGTGCCTTAAGAATAAAGAGGGAGAAATCACACATAGAGCCAAACTTAAAGAGCTGCATTTTTAAAGAGGAAGCATTCAACAGGCATGTTTTTGATATTCTTACTGAAATAACTTTCTAGCAAATTGAAGCATGGATACATGGGCAAGACACAGACATTGTTTTGCATACTTTGTAGACGGGATTATAAGGATTACTACTGTTGGTTCATTCTCAGTAGGATGTTTCCATGAAGAGGATTTAGGGGCAGAGAACATGGCAGGGAAATAGGGGATGCAAGCCGAACCATGCAGGCTGAGTGAGGTTGGCTCAGAAAACTATTTCAGACCTTTGACACACTGTCTTGCCATTAGGGCACATATCCTGTTGAATGCATGCTACCTAGCAAATTCTGTCTTCTCTTTTATGACGTGACTTATCAGAATCTTATATTATTTAATCGGTTCTATGCTTTTCCTCCACTGCTCTCAGAACTGTTTATCCTTACTCCTTACATTAATTTTGTTACCACTGTTATGAACTATTTTCGGGCACTGATTGTGTCTGTGTGCCCTGGCATTTGAGAATTTGAGAGAAAGAGAGAAAGAACAGTAGCTAATGTGCTCTAATAAGCTCATTTGAAAAACTAGCATATTCATTAGATTGAAAATGGTGAACTGAAAACCTACTCTTTTTCTCAGTCTCCCTGCTTTGAGGCTCGAAGAAATGTTTTCAAATGACTATAATTTTATTTTTAACACAGTGGCAACTCTATCAAAATTAATCATTTATTTTATAAATATCTGATGGAAATGTTTTTAGTTGATGGCTCTCTGCTATGAAGCTTTTTAACTAACTCTTCAATTTTGGAAGCAACATAGCCAACAGCACCCTCAACCTCCGAGCAATGCTGGCTGTGGAATATCTGCAACCGTGGAACTGTTGGAAGGCCTCTCTTTAAAAACCAACACATAGGGGCGCCTGGGTGGCTCAGTCGGTTAAGCGACTGCCTTCGGCTCAGGTCATGATCCCAGGGTCCTGGGATCGAGCCCCACATCGGGCTCCCTGCTCGGCGAGAAGCCTGCTTCTCCCTCTCCCACTCCCCCTGCTTGTGTTCCCTCTCTCGCTGTCTCTCTCTCTGTCAAATAAATAAATACAATCTTAAAAAAAAAAAACACATACACAAAAATAAATTAAAAAAAATAAAAACCAACACAAATACTTCCTTGAAGACAGTGTTGTCAGAAAACGGAGTGTTGCTATTGTGCTATTTGCCCCAGGCTGCTGGAGAAAAATGCATACTTCTCTCTTGTTTTCTTTCCAGAGAGGCATCATGTATGGAATGATACTCATCATTAAGTAAAGAGCCACACAAAGCAATAGTTTTGCTCAGATTAGACCAATCTTTTGTTTTGCCCAAATCTTAACTTAAAATCTGAAAGAAGTTCTAATTCAACTCCAAGAAGAAATATGGTCTAATAATTACAGGGGGAAACAACAAAAATAGCAATAAACTGATTAATGTCTCCATACAAATTGATTTTATGTATGCATGTATATATGTATTCATTCATTCATTCAATGACTTACTTATTCATGCACGTACTTATGTGGATGATGGCAAGTCGCATATATCACTGACTTGAAGACTAGAAAAGGAGTTTGGAGGGCACCTGGGTGGCTCAGTCAGTTAAGCGACTGACTCTTGATTTTAGCTCAGGTCATGATCTCAGGGTCGTGAGACTGAGTCCTGAATTGGGTTCTGCGCTCAGAGCGGAGTCTGCTTCGGAGTCTTTCTTCCTCTCTCTCTCTCTGCCCCTGCTCAGACATGCTCTCTCGAAATAAATAAATAAAATCTTAAAAAAATAAAATAGGAGTTTGGGGTCACCTAATTCAAGGTAACCACTTATACTGCCTCAGGTACATGGCCTTTACACACAGTAAGCACTTAATAAATACATGCCGGACAGATGAAGTGAGCAGCAGAAGGCACTGGGGCTTGCTGCTGGCTCCGTGAGGCCCAGACTCATCCTTTTCAGCGGCCCCTGGCTCCCCATTTCCAAAATTGGGAGATGTATGCAGCCCAACAAAACAAAACGTGTTTGCTCTTACTGCTTGTCTATCACCAATGACAAAGTATGTGCTTTCTGTTTTTCCTTAAGGGAAAAGAAGTAAACGTTGAAATGAATGGTTTCAAGTCTATTCAACAAGATTGCTGCCCTAAATTCCTCAAAAATTACATAAACGTCACCACACACAAATACTTTACAGCAATTATTTAAAATGGGATGTGCCCCCTCTATCTATATATGCTACTGTGGAGGCAAAGCTTTATGATTATGGCTACAGGGGAGCTCTGACAAAAACAAAGGGAACTCTTTTAATGGATTTACAGTCTGGCCCTAAATTGTAAAAAAAAAAAAAGTTTACCTAAGGAAAAGAAGTTCATAGTTCTCCTCTGTAATTTTACCTTTACTCAGCATCTTTTCCCTAAATTAGAAAAAAATGGAACTTTAGGTCTCCAGTATGTATGAAATATGGCTTCATCCCTCCATCCCTCTCTCCCTCCCTTCTTTCTATTTTCCCATCTAGTCAAGAACTCTTTACAGAGCTCCTACTAGATGCTAAGAACACGACTAGAGTTTAGGACCTCCCTATGCAAAGTGTGGGTCAGCAGCAGCACCCAGAACCACTGGATCAGAACCTGCACTTGAACAAGTCCCCCGGGGGACTGACATTCACATTAATGTTGGGGAAGCACTATGAAGGCAGAGTGCCCCCTGCTGAGGTGCACCAAGTCTCTCAGAGGAAATAGCCAGGGCCACAGCCAGCCCAAGGAGAGCTGCTGGGCACATTTTAAAAAGGTGCTGATGCCCCAGGTAGATGAAGCCCTATGGGCACATGACTTGGCAAGTGGATGAGTTTTTGTGCAAATTAAAAGGAGTGTCTGCTTCTAGGCAGTCTCATCCACGTGCCTAGACTCGGGGCTCTGGGAAGCAGCATGCAGGCCAGAGCCAAGCAACTGGGTGACCTGTGCAACCAGCAGGGCCATATGGTAGTCCTGGAGACAGACCTTTTTTTTTTTCTTCTGTCTTTCCGTCCCTCTTCTCTCTCTCTCTCTCTCTTTTTTTTTAAGATTTTATTTATTTATTTGAGAGCATGAGAGAGAGCACGAGAGAGAGAGAAAGAGAAAGCACAAGCAGGGCGAGGGGTAGAGGGAGAACCAGACTCTCTGCTGAGCAGGGAGCCTGATGCAGGACTCAATCCCGGACCCCAGGATCATGACCTGAGCTGAAGGCAGATGCTTAACCGACTGAGCCACCCAGGTGCCCTCTCTGTCTCTCTTTCACCCTCCCCTAAGGAATGGGTTGTACATTATTCTAGGAAGACTGTATGTTGTCTAAAGGCAACAGAGAACACCATAGGAACGGGGCCAAACTGCGCTCTGAGCAGGTTTGGTTTTCAGGATGATGACCCTGGTGAGCAATGTAAGAAAAAAAAAACATAGCAGAGATATTTGAGGGAAGTCCCTAAAATTATCTAGGCAAGAGGTAATGAGGCCCTGGGGAAGGTGAAGGTCACCAAGGAGCAAGGCTGGAAGACTCTCCATACAAACGGCAGGTGGGGGCAGGAAGGGGCAGAGTGGTGGTTTCTAAGTGAGGAAATGTCACAGATGATGTGTCAAGAATACAAGCGATGGACCTCCGCCAGGGAAAGAGAATTCCTTCTGTTGGGAGTACCAGGTTGAACATGCCAAGCAGAAGCCTGGAAGAAAGACGAAAAGCCAGGAGCCAGTGCTGCTTTAGGCAGGAGAGGGAATATGAGTGGGCATAAGGGAGATCGTCCATGAGGTGTGAGGTCCTTCAAAGGCATGTCACATGCTACATACCCACGTCATGAACCAACCATGCAGAGCAACAGCCAGGGTGTTTAGCAGAGCTCCGTTTTCCTTAAGCACTCAGCCCTTATTCCTGCAGTCATGGCCACAAAAATGGCATGTTTGTGTAAAAGATCTGGGAATTACTGAACTGCACGGAGAGAAAGTACAGAGGAAACAGCAGACAGAAGACAGTCTGGAGTTGGACTCTCGGAGAGTTCACTTGCTAAATATGACGTTGGGGCAAATTACCTATCCTCTCCAAACCTTCGTTTTCCTACCTATACAATGGGAGGGTCTGATGTTCTTGTCTCGGGGTCAACAACAGGATGACCACATTTCCCAGTGTCCCCAGAATAGTCTTTGTTTATACCTATTGTCCTTGAGTAATTATTAATAATGTTCCCTTTCGTTCTAAGAGGTGTCCAGTTTGAAAGAAAACTGTATGCTCACTTCTAGTGATAGAGACATTAAATGACACAATCTGGGCTTTTAGTCATCATTCTCCTTCCTCCTATCTGTAGAAGAAAGAAGAAGGGAAATTTGGCAGGATCTTCATTACTGCGGCCTCACTTCAAGACACACCTGGAATCGAAAAGCATCACATGCTCCTATTTCATGGACGCTTAGCTAAAAGAATCACTTAGGAAAGTGCTTTACCCAGGGTTATTTAGGGAGGAAAATTTCACCTCCATTAGAAGAAAAGCACCATTCTTCATTTTAGGTTACATGTAGAGAAAATAAATTGATGGTAATTTACAAAAATACCGCTGAAAAGTATCATACTATGCAGCACACGCTCACATGCTCTGATTTATCTTCTCCATATAGAAATAGCCTGAAGTCAATGTGGATCATGATTATTAATATGTGTAGTAATCCTAGATGTGCTGCGAGGTGCCTGTGTAGAATAACCTGGCTTACTGATAAAACAACTTGGCAAATTCTAATTGTTCTAGTAAGTCTATTTGCATTTAAAATACAATGAATGGGGCGCCTGGGTGGCTCAGTCGTTAAGCATCTGCCTTCGGCTCAGGTCATGATCCCAGGATCCTGGGATCCAGCCCCACATCGGGCTCCCTGCTCGGCGGGAAGCCTGCTTCTCCGTCTCCCACTCCCCCTGCTTGTGTTCCCCCTCTCGCTGTGTCTCTCTCTGTCAAATAAATAAATAAAATCTTTAAAAAAAAAATAAAATAAAATACAATACAATGAATGCCCTGATCTATACATGTTGAAAACAAAGCTAAAATAGTAATTATTAATGCTGAGAATGTTGTGGAAATACGGCAGTATCACTCTGAGTACCAAGAAAAATGATCTGGAAACATCAGTGTTCAACAGATACATGGTATGTGTTATAGAAGATGGGCTGTTTATTCTTAGCTGCCACTCTCTAGCCATGAGATTTCAAAGGGACATCTTTGGGCTTCAGTTTTCATTGGCTATAAATTAAATGGTTTGGAAAGCTTTGTTTCCAAGTTCTTCCATCACCCAAGTTCCATGACTGCACGCTTCCTTAGTATAGAAATTACTAAGATCTGACACATCTTCCAGGCTCCTGTGCATCCTGAAGGCATGTCAACACCATTGCTCTTCCATGCCCATCATTTCCTTGTGCTCACCAGGAGGGTGCTCATACAGGCATCTCACTGCTTTCTACCAGCCTCTGTGTAGGGTTCTATGTTCTCCTTGACATGCTCACATACAGCTCCACCCAAGTGACAAGAGGTTGCTAGGTAGAGGAGGGACGCACTGGAAGAATCAGAATGCTCTCTGTTCCCTTTTTCTCCTCTCTCCTCTGTCCTTCAAAAGGTAGCCTGTCTCCTCCTGAAATGAAGCCAAATTTCTTTATAAGCTACAAAAATAGAACACTTACTACTCAATCAATGTTTGTATTTGCTGCAATAACTATCTTTGGCCAAACGATTTAAGCTAAAGCTCCAAGGTGATTTCCACTTGGGGCAAGTCAGTCGGGTCCCTTATACTGCTGACGGAGCTCTCAGAAGAATCCATTCTGAATAAGTGGATCATCTGATCTTCACTTGCTGGTGCTGCCTTCAGGCTGTCATTCATATGAGTAGCAGGCTTACAGGCTCTCTGTGATCTCAGGCGATCCAAACAGGTAGTGAACTCTCCGTTTCAGGAGGAGCAGTGGACTAAAGAAATCAGGAAGAATCACTTCACTTGGCATGGGCCAACTGCCCACAGAGGTGGAATAATTCATCACAGGCAAGTACACTGACCATTATATCAGGAATAAAGAAAAGCATGTGCCAATTAAGCTTCCTGCCCAGGCTGTTAAAGTTATAGGATTAATTCTGCCCATCCATCTTCTCACTCTCTGATTAATATGAACTCTTGTTTAGTCCATAGGAACAAACACGCCAGAAGAATTAAATGTTGGATATAAAAAGTGACAAACTTATTTCAAGAATATATTTAAAAGCATGGTGCTTGCTCTGAAAGACAGTATTTATAGCCTGTGTCAGAGAGTGAACATTACAATTAGGACTCTGTCCTTGTCACATTTTTGTGAAGTCCTCTAGGATAATTAGTATGATTGCTTAAGGCTGTGGGAGTATAACCCTCCTCTTTTCACTGCTGGAAATGTTGTTGTTGCTATTTGGGTCAAATATCTTAAAAGTTCCCAGAAAGGTTTTTCAAAAAGAATTCCGGGAGGCGAAGGGAGGAATCACCAGGGAGATGGTGGAGAAGAAAGGGGCACTGATGCACTTAGGCTGGGTCACTTTGGGATAGTTAATGAATTGAGGATTAAAAGCCTCCACTAGATGAGAAATGAGAACCTCTTGTACCATCAGTAAGGGGAGACAACTTGGGAAGAGGAGGAGAGGCGTCTTTGAGACACTGTAACAGGATGTTGACATGAGGCCATTCTGGGCTTCCCAAGGCTGCTTGTCTGGAGCAAGGATCCAGGACACTGCCTTTCCAAAGAGCAGCTCTGTCTTGAGTATCATCATGCAACCTGCCTGAGCCCAGTCCAAATGTTCTTTAGCACTGAGGATCACAGGCACTTTGTTCTTAGTTGTTCAAAATTCACAAACATAGTTGGGCATAGACAAGAAGTCATCAGAGACAATGCTACAATAATGCAGGTAGGAAATGGATAATTGGACCCTAAATTAATAAAGTGTTGACAGATCAGAACAGAAGACCTTCTGGAAGTAAAAGATACTACAGGAACAAAGTTTGAAAGGATGAATCATTGGTTTAAGAAATATGAGGAAAGAAAGACCATAAAGTGTCAAATTCTAGCTCAGGTAGAATGATCAGGGCCTTCAAGCTCAAGCAGGTTCATAAGTAGGAAAGAATTTGGTTTTGTAAACTATGGGACTCTGGAGATATAAAATGTAAGGATGTTAGAAAATGGTAACATGGAAAAACACTTGATGGAGATTGGGAAAATACGAAATTCATGCATTGCTTTGAAGTGACTCTTTTAGATCTAATACTGCAATTTAGGAACATAAATGTATTGCCACCAAAACATTAAACTTGGGTATTTGCTCACAAAATGATTGGGTTCTCTGTATTTATAGAAATAAAGACATGGAAGGAAAAAGAAAAACCTAAAACCCTTTCTTTCTGTTGTGGGGGGGGCAGGAGGGTGGTGGGAGATAAGATTTGAAAAAAAAATCCTCTCTGCAATCATTCATATTATAATCTTCCCTTGTGTAAGATTTGTAAAAAGTCAAGAAAAGAAATAAAGTCACCTAAAAGTCAATAAACTCTTTTTAAATATTTGCTTAATTTTTTCCTGCACATATATGTATTTATATTTTTGCATAGTTGTGGTCATACTCTACACACAATGTTGTTAGCTTTGTTTGGGTTTTAATATGTCAGTTGCACATTCCAAAATGATAGCTACAGACCCCATTGAGAGTTGATAGATCTGGGACTAATTGAGGGAGAACTGTTCCTGCCTAGCGTAGCATCTTCAGGAATCAGCTAAGGACAGATGTTCCAGCAGACAACAGACAGGAAGGGAAACAGGTACAAGGAAAGGGAGCGGAGGATCACATCACTCAGCCTGGTGCTGCAGGATGATATCCTTAAAGGACAGCTAGAAGGGAGCAAAATCTGAAGAGTACTTGCAGATATTCTGAAAATGGCAAGGACAATTTAAAGTATAAAGCTTTGTGCTTCAGCAACACCACACAAAGAAGCTTTTAATGAACCTATTTCTGTTAATTCATCTTTGCATTTATTAAACACTTCCACGGCACTATGGATTTACCACGATGCCTCTATAAAGTGGATGCTAAAATCATTGTCAGTATGCAGAGATGAAAAAGTATGACATGTTTTTACATTTCTAATCTCACTTAAGGGCTCTGGGATCTAAAGAAGCCAGAAGAACAGCAATGTCCAATAGGCCTTCAGTGTATTACTCATTTATTATACATGCTTCCCATGCCTTCTCTTCCAAAGCAGCAACCATCGCAGAACAACTCGATTCATAATTCTCCAGCTGGAAAACTCTCCAGGCTTCTGTTCTGCTGTCTTTATAAGCCAATATCAAGAACCACAATGAAAACATCAAAAGTAAGGTTTATAATAACCGCATTTGGGATAAACCATCATCTGAGGTTTTCAGACCTAAATGATGTTTCCTTAAGTCTGGCTCACACAAATCATTTATGACAACGACAAGGAAGAAGAACAGGAACAAAAACTGAGTCTCACAAAATGATGTAAATGACATAAAACAGTAGGGGTAGCATCATATCCCCACATTCAAAAAAGATAATGAAGTTCTTGGGGTGGCAATGGCAAAAGGGGAGTTTAATTTCTGGAATGAGGTATCTAATTCTTATTGATTCCACTAATAGAGTTTTTAGTACTTTCCTGCTTTCTAATGGTATTTTTTTGGATGGAGCAATTTTTATAGAAAATAGTTGACCTTTTCCTGGGACACCTAGAGGACACACATGAAGAAAAAAAAAAAAGAAAGAAAGAAAATAGTTGACTTTTTTGTACCTATAAAAAAAAAAAGCACTACGAAAATGATTCCATTTGCTGGTAGCTATGGTTGGTGAAACAGCTCCGGATGGTGTAGTCTTGCCTGCAGGTCTATCACTCCTGAAACTCCTGGGATGCATCAGACTGAAGATTAAAATGCAGAGACTGAGACATATGCCAAACAAAGGAATCATGCAAGACACTAGATGCCTACTTTATGCCAAGTCAAGGAATAAAAGGGTATCCACATTTTCTAACTGCTAGGTCTGTATTTTTTTTTTTTTTAATTCTGGATTACTAGTTTCAATAGAAAACAGGATTTTGTTCAGTGAATTAAAAATGTTCTTTTAATAGCTCTATTTTGCTTCTGAGCTTAAATACATATTGTGACATTTATCGATTGAGAAATAATGAAGTATACAGAATTGTACTGAAAACACATTCCTACAGAGATCGAAACCCACTTGTATTTGACAAGGGCGTAGTAAAGATCTAAGCTCTGACAAAAATATATTGGGACGTTATGAATGATTTACACAAACACTAACATTTTGGAGCTAAAATATTACCAGAGAGATAATCTATGAATTCATCATGTGTTATCTTCCCTGCTATGAATATTAGCTGATATTCTGTCTCATATTCTTTATAGAAAATTTGCCTCTTTTTCTCCTTCTCCCTTATCCCTCTCCTCTCTCATATATATATACACTTATTATATCACTTTTACAGCAGGACTCAAAAAAATAGAATTCCAAATATAATACATCTCTCATCCCAGCACAGCTGTGCAAAACAAAAGATTAATACTACTAGCTTAAAATGTGACTTCTAATTGCCTCTAAATATCAGCTACAAATGAGGCCATAATAGTAATTTTCTGCATTATATTTCTACCCACTGAATTATTTAGCCAAAGGAAAATGGAGTAAGGATGGCAAGAAACAAAATACCTAAAAGGAGAAAGAGTTGGACTGTGGCCAAAAAAATAGTGAAATGAGGACACCCTGTACCTTTCAGTGCCTTTTGTTTACTTAATCTCACTTTCCCGGTCTCTAATCAAGAACTCAGTGGCAGCTTGTGAAATTTACACAATGATTTATCAACTCCAAACAATGCCTACCCACACCTCTCCAAATAAATAAAGGTGACTCTGAGTAACAAAAATATTTTATGTTCATGAGACTTGGACTTTTACACTTACATTGTTCCATAATTAAAAAGAATATTCTATACTGGAGCATAGCCGGACAACTTACAGAGACTGTGCAATGTAGTGCAATGGGTTCTCCAGGTGATAACCAGATCAGCAGCACCAGCAGCAACACCCTGAATATTAGAAATGTAAATTCTCAGACTCCATAGCAGGTTTAAGAAACTCTAGGGATGAGGTCTGAGAATTTGTGTTTCTAACAAGATTCCAACTGAGACTAATGCAGCTAATTCAGGGACAACACTTGGAGAACCAATGAATTGAAACATAGACTCTGAAGCGAGGCTCAGCCCCTCACCAGGTAAATAAACTTAGGAAGTTATTTATCTCACTTTTCTCATAAGTAAATGGGGATGAGCTAGTGCATACCTCATGGAATTACTAGGGTTAATTGAGTCAACCAGTTAAATTATGCCTGACATCTAGTAGGTCCTATACATGTGTTAAAAAAAAAAACAACAAACACGAAATCAATTGCATCTGTTATAATTTACCCATACAGTCAACTCATTTTATCTGCTTATACTCTGCCAGCTTTTATTTCCAGATAGCTGAAAGAAAACAGTTTAACCCAGTGGTTCTAGTCCCTGCTGGACTATTAGCATCACCTGGGAAGCTTTCTAAATTTATTGACTAATTTGATCTGGGCTGAAGCCTAGGTATTAGAATACTTTAATTTCCCCCAAGACATTCTAGTTTTCAGTCAGGATTGGAAACTATTGGCTTGACATTAAAAAAAAAATGGTACAGTTCTAGAATACAACGGTTAAATTTGGCATCTTTTGTTCATCAACATATAGAACTTTCCACTGGATACTGCAGAGCTCAAATGCCATATACAGAGCTGTTTAAAAACTTGGGCTGATTACAGAAGATGCTCTCGAACTTAGTAACATCTGGAACTTGATGTATCTGAGGACTTAAGATAAAATAAAGCTTATCTACTCAGGGTTATAAAAGGTATCTTTTCAGACACTCCACTTTGGTGCATACAGAATATTAAAAACCTGTCTGATCGAAGAGGCGACACTTCAATTTTGGCAGCACTAGTGAAAACAAAGTATAGCAGATTCTTAGCATTTGAAGGTTTAATGTTATCAGTTTTTCATCCTGAAGGTCCAAAGCTATGGGGATATGTACTTTACTGAAACACAGATTTG
Organism: Neomonachus schauinslandi; assembly: GCF_002201575.2. Lineage (NCBI taxonomy): Eukaryota > Metazoa > Chordata > Mammalia > Carnivora > Phocidae > Neomonachus > Neomonachus schauinslandi. The sequence continues at coordinate 22,036,639 of NC_058409.1, read as the reverse complement.
AAGAATGCATGCCTTGGGGCTGGCAAACTGGACTGGAGCCACCGTGCTAGTGAGTGAGCCTTGCCCACCAGGCAGCATACTTCCCCACAGTCACACATCACGTTTCCAAGGATAAAGATGTGGAGATTTTATGAATGGATAACAGGCAACATGTAAGAAATAAAATGTCACTGAAAGTTGAAAAGGTGCCTATAAACAGCTATTCATAGCAAAATTTCAATACTCAACAAAAGCAGAAGACTGTCCAAACATTTTTATATTCCCAAGCCTGGATATTTATCTAAAGACCCTACAAATATTCCTTCTGCTGAAGACCACCAAGGATATACAGTACACAGAGTTTGAAGATCTCCTATGATGCTACATATTTAGATTTAATAAATCCCCAAATTGCTTAAATATAAAATGTTTCTTACATGAAGTAGAAAATAAGTTGAATGCATTTTGCATATATTATTTAAAAAACTGCTTGTAAGTGTCCATCCACTATAAAAATTATCTTCCTATGCCTCAAGACAGGTCTTACAAGAACTAAGCTTCACATACTCATTTATGTCAGCATAAAACCCTCTGGGCTAAATGGAAGCCACAGATTAAATTGTGGTTTACTTGGGCTCTCTCTTGAGAATTGTTAGAACATATTTCTTACGAATTACAAAAGCTAAAGAAGCAGTAGTTCTCTATTGAGAAATGTTCCCTCTCTGTGTGTTATTATGGGCAATGGTAGCAAGATGAAGCAAATCAGACGGAAATATATTTTTCTCTTAATCCTAAATTTAGGTATCCATTGCATTTAAAATGCAGTGCTTTATGGTGGACATTTTGACTAAAGGCAAAACTTGAGTCAAAATTTTGTCAGGAAACTAATGGTGTTTAACTGAATTAAACTAAACAGTGGTGACTAGATCAAACTCATGTTCACTAGAAGCCAACAGTAGTTTTCCAAGTCACTACAAAAACAAGGTTTTGGGAAACTTCTTTCAGAAAAATACCAGGAAAAAATAAACCTTAGAAGCAGGAAGGTTTGCTATTGACACAGTCTCTCAGTGTTTTTTCTTTATTAGGGCAATCCCATGTTTGGTATCTTCAACCCCAACACTTAAAAGCCTTTTCTTTAGCAAATGATAATGGATGGTATTCTAAACAATTGTGAACCTCCCATTCTCTATCCCACTTTCTTCTACTGCCTAATACCTAATCTCTAGCCCACCTTCCCTTTGAGAGCTTTGCAGTTTTCAAGTCACTTATGGGTCAAACAAGATGGTGGAGACTAAATGAGATAGTGCATGAAACCTGCCTCCCACAGCATCTAACTCTGAGTACAGTGAAGTCATTGTCGGATTCCAACCTCTTTCTCAAATGTCTGCCCCAGTATTTCCCAATATTTATCTGCACATTGTTTTACAAAGTATTACGTATGCAAAATTCATTTTTGAAAATTATTCTCTCCAGGGCAAGAAGCTTTGTTCTTTAAAGAATAAAGCAAGATAAAAGGCCTCTCTGATAGAAATTCTACTCATATTCTACAATGATGAGAATAAAATTTGAACTTACACTTGAAAATGAAGGAAAAAAATGTTTGACTAACCTATGTACCTTTAAGTTTCAAAACTGCGTGTTCTGTATACGTGTAATTAAGATTTTAGAGTTCTTCTTCCTGAAGCCAACTTCATAGGTATTAATTTTATTTTCTCTTATTTGTAATTAAACATTTTATTTGAGAGATTTCTACCAAGAATTTCCATTCTCATTGGTAAGGCCTGTGTTTTCAAACCTTCTCTTCTTACTACTTTCAATAGTAGATCACCCCCTACTGGAAATGCAGTATATAATATGCTATGTCGGCTTCTCTGGTAAAAATTTAAAGAAAATCCATGACACTTAAAATGATGTTTATACTCCTAAGCAAAGACTCTTCAGGGCTACTTTTTGTAAGCAAAATAGATTTCTCAATTGTGGTGAGTCTATTTGCATAAAAGAATAAATTAATTGATAGTTTTAAAGTCTCAGAGACTTGCATGCGAATGCACAAATTAATGCCCATTTCCATTAGAAATTTATTTTTTTTAATTTTATTTTCAAAGAATGGTGTAACTATTAATGTAAATTATAGAATATAACTGTGGTAGGTTACAATCTTCTTTCTGCCCAAGAAACTTGAGGGCTAAAGCATAGTCAAATGAGTAATACACATGCTTTATGTTCCTGGGGTCTGTTTGCAGAACAAAGTGTCTACAAAATATAAACTTAATATTTACTTACACTAAATGGATGCTATATACCAGGACTATTCTGGGTGCTTGACAGATGTTATATTCCACTTATAAACCTTCAAAATTACTTCTGGATAAAAATGTTTTATTAATGTCTCTGTTTAGGAATTCACTTCTGGTTGATAGTATAGCATGTGAATGTTCTAATGAAAAGCCTCAGTATCAATGCGGTTATTCTTCCAAATGTTGTAAAAGCTTTATTACATCTACAAAACAAAACCAGTAAATTCAATCTCACTGTTGATCAAACTTCACAACAAGTACATCACAGCCTCATATACATATGCTTGTGTTTTTACTATAACTTTGATGATCTATTACAACCGAGATTAAATGCTAGTTTTATTTTTTCTATCATTCTATGGAATTTTGATTACAAGTATTATTCTTGAAAGAATAAAACTCCAGTCTTAGGTAAATGGGAAATTACCACTTAAAACAAATTAGTCAAAGGAAAAGTTATTTATTTGTATTAAGGTATGCTACATAGACTCTGCATTGTCCTACAAAATGTATAATATATAATATATGCACTAATATAAATACATAATATAAAACATTAACACAGGAGGATAATTTTAAAAAAGGATTCTCTGGAATTATTGATAGAAATCCCAACGTGAGCATGATTTTTTACAGATACAAACATCACTAACAAATTCAAATATATAATTGTCTGTGTGTATTTTCATTACATAAAAAATTTTTATGAGCACTTTAAAATTAAATATCCAACAACTGGAGTGCATAAGTTATAAAATTAGGCAGGAATATTGGTTCTTGCCCCACCTAATTTACAAAGTTGTTTGGAGCACCAAAATTAAAAAAGTATATCTAGAAGTCCTTTCTGAAAATCATTCATAAATTATAAAGAATTTTAAAATTGTCAGGTGTTATTTTTGTAGTCAGATGAACTGTTTTGATAATCAAAGCACTTCTCATTATGAGTCCTGAAAGAATCTACCAGCCTTAAGGAAGAGTATGCTAAACAACGAAACAGACATAACCCCTTGGCTTTTTGCTTCTGGCAAAAGGGAGTCAGTTAGAAGAGAGAAGAATTAAGAAGTCAGTTGATTTGGGTAATTGTGGGGAGAGGCGGGGAGGCTAGAGGCTGATATGCATACCTGATACCAATCAATACCCTACTTATTAAACTGAACTGATTGATGAAGTATCATTAAGTTCCACACTGTATCTATTCCAGTCTAGTCCCTGATTTCTGAGACCTGCGACTTTCCAGGGTCCGTTGCATATACTGGCAAAACATATTTTGACAATACATATGTGATACACTAAGAGTGAAGTCAGGACTACTTAAGCGGACAGCACATTTGCAATGGTGGTATATGTGTGTATAAAGGAGTAGGAAACAGCTTATTTGCAAATTTATTTTAATAGCAGTACCATTTCCTTTATAGAGATATATAACAGCCCTCTAAGGAACGCTTAATTGTTCAGTAAGAGGGACTCAGAGCAAGTCACCTTGATTTTTAAATATATACTACTTGTTTTGCTGAGCTAGTGGGAATTCTCCATTACTATTATTAACATTAGCTATGGTCACATTCTGAAGAAACTCAGGAGAAGCTACCCTTTATATAAGGCTTGGATGGCAAAACTGTAATTCAGATCAGTTTTATCTGTTTTTACAGATGAAGATGAAAGAATTAAGGCACTGATCTAAATAATACAAGTTATAAAAATAAAAATAATTTTTCTCTGAAAAAAATCAACTGAAGCAACTTTTATCAATGTTATGCTATATTAATACCTTTATTAACATTAATAACCATGTTAATTAATAACCTTAGTTACTCATATTTTAATAATAAGACTTAGGACCCTTCAAGAGTAAAGCCAGAAATGGACCCATATGGGCACAAAATAACAATAATTAATTAAATTTCATCTAATCTTAACTCTTCAAAGCATAACCAGAGCATAAACAAAAAAGGTCACTGAGATTCTAGAGTACATGTTACATAAAAACTGCTTAGACTAAAATTATCAATCCTCCCTAGTATTCATGCAGAGCTAGATTGATTCTTTCATACTCTAATTTTCCTAGCCAGGCTAATACCCAGGCTTTCATGCCCATGCAAGTAATAAATACAGTAAGTAGTGCAGTTTGAGGTAGTTATCATTACTCCCAGAACAGTGACAGCTGAGATTATAAATCTGACCTTCGGGACAAACATAACTATATCAATGTGTCATACAGATGTGAATATTTATAATAGATGATCCCAAGTCACATCAAGGATAGGTTAAACTGTGTTCAATACCTTCCTGCCAACAATCCCTTCTCATTCCCATGCCACTTTAATTTCCTTCATAAAACTTTATTGCCACCTAAAATGTATTCATTTGTTTATGGGTTTACTATCTGTATCTCTGCAACAGAATAGAAGCTGCCCGAAGGCAGAGACTCAGTCTATTTTATTCCCTCAGCTTGGAACAGTGTCTGGCAAGTGTTTCAAGTAACTGGTTGGCCCATGGGGTGTGAATCTCCTCTGGTATTACTGGAAGCAATATGCCCTAAACACAAAGTAAAGGATCTTGTGATAAAGTTGATCATATACACTATTCAAAAGCACTAAAAATGTGTGATTTAATGAAAAAGGTTTAAGTGCACGACAGTTCTAATACACTCACTTAAGTCACTGCAAAGTTAAGCATTGTCTCTTCATATGATTAACAGAATAAAATTCCTAACAATTAATATGGCTGATTAAATGCATCATGTGGTAGGGTAAAATAACATAATCGGCAGCTACTTTTCAACCTGAGACTCTTACTTTCATAACTAGTAAGTGTTATGGGTTTGTTTTGAGAGGATAAGTAAAAGTCTCAATCAGAGTGAAACATTTTCACATATTCACAATGAAAACTGTCTAAAACCAAAATTAAACCCCCAAAACTGCTCATTAAAAAGAAAAAACCAGGGGGGCGGAGCAAGATGGCGGAGGACTAGGAGACCTGGATTTCGTCTCCTCTCAGGAATTCAGCTGGATAGGGATCAAACCATTCTGAACACCTACAAACTCAACAGGAGATCGAAGAAAAGAAGAGCAACAACTCTCTGAACAGAAAAGCGACCACTTTCTGGAAGGTAGGACGTGCGGAAAAGTGAATCCGAGGCGATATTCGGGAGGATAGACGGCGGGGGAGGGGCCTCCGGCGGCCGCTTCTGGCAAGTGATAGAGCCGCGGAGCACAAAATCGGAACTTTTAGAGTCTGCTCTGCTGAGGGACGTCACTCTGGTGGCTAAGCGGGGGATGGAACCCTCCGGGACAGTGTGGTCTCAGGACCCACAGGTCACAGAAAAACCGGAGGTGCCTGAGTGTGGCAGAGCTCCCAGGTAACAGAGCAGGGAAGCCGGCTGCAGAGGCGGAGCCCAGGCGCGGGCTCTCAGCTCAGGGTTGCCATAAACCGTGATCCGCGGCACAGTCGGGCCCCTGCTCCTCCAGCAGGGACCCAACAAGCGGCAGACCCGGGGAGACTCACCTTCCTCCCCCGGGAGGAGCTGCAAGGGAGTGCACCGCAGGGATCTGCTGGGTTTGGAGACTCCACCCGGGGTCGGGTGCCAGAGATGGAAACGCGCGGTCACAGGCCGGGTGAGCACGGAGTGCGGCTGGAGACCGGGGAGACGGGAGTGACTGACGGCTTTTCTCTGGGGGCTCACTGAGAAGCGGGGCCCCGAGTTCTCGGCTCCTCCGCAGCGGAGATTGGGAGGCCGCCATTTTCACTCTCCGCCTCCAAAGCTGTACGGAAAGCTCGCAGGGAACAAAAGCCCCGGAGAGCAAACCCCAGCAGATTACTTAGCCGGGAGGGGGCAAGGGCGGGGCAATTCTGCCTCCGGCAAAGACATTTGGAAACCACGGCAACAGGCCCCTCCCCAGAAGATCAGCGAGAACAGCCAGCCAAGACCAAGTTTACCGATCAATGAGAACGGCAGAACTCCAGCTCTAGGGGAATACTGCACATAAAATTCATGGCTTTTTTACCATGATTCTGTAGTCTTTCAAAGTTAATTTTTTTAACTGTCTTTTTTTCTTTTTTTTTCTTTTTGAATTTTTCTTTTTCCCTTTTTCAACCAACATCTTATCAATCCCTTTTTTTTTAAAAAAAAAATTTTTATTTTTCATTTTTAGAGTCATATTCTATCCCTTCATAGTAGTTACCCGTATTTTTGGCTTATATATATAAGTTGTTCTCTCTTTAAAATTTTGAGATAGTTTCTTCTAACAGATCAAAATATACCCTAAATCTCTAGTATATGGTGTTTTCTATTCCCCAGCCTGATCACATCCTCTCCCTTTTTTTTTCTTTTTTTAAATCCTCTCCTTTCTTTTTTCAAACAACTTCTTATCAATTCCTTTTATAAAATTTTTTACAATTTCCATCTTTACAGTCATATTCCATCCCTTCATCATATCAACCCTTATTTTTGTACATATATAAGTTTTTCTTTCTTTAAAATTTTGGGAGGCACTTTCTTCTAAAAGACCAAAATACACCCCAAATCTAGTGTGTGGCACTGATCTATATACCAGCCTGATCATATTTGATCACATTCTGGTTTTTTTGTTGTTGTTGTTTTGTTTTGTTTGTTTTTGTTTTTATCTTTATCTTTTTCTTTTTTCTCTCTTTCCCTTTCTTTTCCCACTGCTTCAGGATTTTTCTGATTTGTTTAGAGTATATTTTTTGGGGACGTTGTTACTCTGCTAGCATTTTGTTCTCTCATTAATCTATTCTCCTCTGCACAAAATGACAAGACGGAAAAAATCACCTCAACAAAAAGAACAAGAGGTAGTACCGACGGCCAGGGACCTACTCAATACGGACATTAGTACGATGTCAGATCTAGAGTTCAGAATCATCACTTTAAAGATACTAGCTGGGCTTGAAAAAAATATGGAAGTTATTAGAGAAACCCTTTCTGGAGAAGTAAAAGAACTAAAATCCAACCAAGTAGAAATCAAAAAGGCTATTAATGAGGTGCAATCAAAAATGGGGGCGCTAACTGCTAGAATAAATGAGGCAGAAGAGAGAATCAGTAATAGAGAAGATGAAATGATGGAAAATAAAGAAGCTGAGAAAAAGAGAGATAAACAACTACTGGATCATGAGGGCAGAATTCGAGAGATAAGCGATACCATAAGACGAAACAACATTAGAATAATTGGGATCCCAGAAGAAGAAGAAAGAGAGAGAGGGGCAGAAGGTATAATGGAGCAAATTATAGCAGAGAACTTCCCTAATTTGGGGAAGGAAACAGGCATGAAAATCCAGGAAGCACAGAGAACCCCTCTCAAAATCAATAAAAATAGGTCAACACCCCGACATCTAATAGTAAAACTTACGAGTCTCATAGACAAAGAGAAAATCCTCAAAGCAGCTCGGGAGAAGAGATATGTAACCTACAAGAGTAGAAACATTAGATTGGCAACAGACCTATCCACAGAGACCTGGCAGGCCAGAAAGGACTGGCAGGATATATTCAGAGCACTAAATGAGAAAAATGTGCAGCCAAGAATACTATATCCAGCTAGGCTGTCATTGAAAATGGAAGGAGAGATAAAAAGCTTCCAAGACAAACAAAAACTAAAGGAATTTGCAAACACAAAACCAGCCCTACTGGAAATATTGAAAGGGGTCCTCTAAGCAAAGAGAGACCCTAAAAGCAACATAGACCAGAAAGGCACACAGGCAATATACGGTAACAATCACCTTACAGGCAATACAATGGCACTAAATTCCTATCTTTCAATAGTTACCCTGAATGTAAATGGGCTCAATGCCCCAATCAAAAGACACAGGCTATCAGACTGGATTAAAAAACAAGACCCATCGATATGCTGTCTGCAAGAGACTCATTTTCGACCCAAAGACAGCCCCAGATTGAAAGTGAGGGGGTGGAAAACCATTTACTATGCTAATGGACACCAAAAGAAAGCTGGGGTGGCAATCCTTATATCAGACAAATTAGATTTTAAACCAAAGACTGTAATAAGAGATGAGGAAGGACACTATATCATACTTAAAGGATCTATCCAACAAGAAGATCTAACAATTCTAAATATCTATGCCCCTAACATGGGAGCAGCCAGTTATATAAGCCAATTAATAACAAAAGCAAAGAAACACATCGACAACAATACAATAATAGTGGGGGACTTTAACACCCCCCTCATTGAAATGGACAGATTGTCTAAGCAAAAGATCAACAAGGAAATAAAGACTTTAAATGACACACTGGACCAAATGGACTTTACAGACATATTCAGAACATTCCATCCCAAAGCAACGGAATACACATTCTCCTCTAGTGCCCATGGAACATTCTACAGAATAGATCACATCCTAGGTCACAAATCAGGTCTCAACCAGTACCAAAAGATTGGAATCATTCCCTGCCTATTTTCAGACCACAATGCTTTGAAACGAGCTCAATCACAAGAGGAAAGTCAGAAAGAACTCAAATACATGGAGGCTAAAGAGCATCCTACTGAAGAATGAATGGGTCAACCAGGAAATTAAAGAAGAATTAAAAAAATACATGGAAACCAATGAAAATGAAAACACAACTATTCAAAACCTTTGGGATGCAGCAAAGGCAGTCCTAAGAGGAAAGTATATAGCAATACAAGCCTTTCTCAAGAAGCAAGAAAGGTCTCAAGTACACAACCTAACCCTACACCTAAAGGAGCTGGAGAAAGAACAGCAAATAAAGCCTAAACCCAGCAGGAGAAGAGAAATAATAAAGATCAGAGCAGAAATCAATGAAATAGAAACTAAAAGAACAGTAGAACAGATCAACGAAACTAGGAGCTGGTTCTTTGAAAGAATTAACAAGATTGATAAACCCCTGGCCAGACTTATCAAAAAGAGAAGAGAAATGACCCAAATCAACAAAATCATGGATGAAAGAGGAGAGATCACAACCAACACCAAAGAAATACAAACAATTTTAAGAACATATTATGAGCAACTCTATGCCAGCAAATTAAATAACCTGGAAGAAATGGATGCATTCCTAGAAATGTACCAACTACCAAAACTGAACCAGGATGAAATAGAAAACCTGAACAGACCTATAACCACTAAGGAAATTGAAGCAGTCATCAAAAATCTCCCAAAAAACAAAAGCCCAGGGCCAGATGGCTTCCCAGAGGAATTCTACCAAACATTTCAAGAAGAATTAATACCTATTGTTCTGAAACTGTCCCAAAAAATAGAAATGGAAGGAAAACTTCCAAACTCATTTTATGAGGCCAGCATTACCTTGATCCCAAAACCAGACAAAGACCCCATCAAAAAGGAGAATTACAGACCAATATCCCTGATGAACACGGATGCAAAAATTCTCACCAAAATACTAGCCAATAGGATCCAACAGTACATTAAAAGGATTATTCATCATGACCAAGTGGGATTTATCCCTGGGCTGCAAGGTTGGTTCAACATCCGCAAATCAATCAACATGATACAATACATTAACAAAAGAAAGAACAAGAATCATATGATCCTCTCAATAGATGCAGAAGAAGCATTTCACAAAGTACAGCATCCTTTCTTGATCAAAACTCTTCAGAGTATAGGGATAGAGGGTACATACCTCAATATCATAAAAGCCATCTATGAAAAACCTACAGCGAATATCATTCTCAATGGGGAAAAACTGAGAGCTTTCCCCCTAAGGTCAGGAACGCGGCAGGGATGTCCACTATCACCACTGCTATTCAACATAGTATTGGAAGTCCTAGCCACAGCAATCAGACAACAAAAAGAAATCAAAGGCATCCAAATTGGCAAGGAAGAAGTCAAACTCTCACTCTTTGCAGATGATATGATACTTTATGTGGAAAACCCAAAAGACTCCACCCCAAAACTGCTAGAACTCATACAGGAATTTAGTCAAGTGGCAGGATATAAAATCAATGCACAGAAGTCAGTGGCATTCCTATACACCAACAACAAGACAGAAGAAAGAGAAATTAAAGAGTCGATCCCATTTACAATTGCACCCAAAACCATAAGATACCTAGGAATAAATCTAACCAAAGAGACAAAGGATCTGTACTCAGAAAACTGTAAAATACTCAAGAAAGAAATTGAGGAAGACACAAAGAAATGGAAAAACGTTCCATGCTCATGGATTGGAAGAACAAATATTGTGAAGATGTCAATGCTACCTAGAGCAATCTACACATTCAATGCAATCCCCATCAAAATACCATCCACTTTTTTCAAAGAAATGGAACAAATAATCCTAAAATTTGTATGGAACCAGAAAAGACCCCGCATAGCCAGAGGAATGTTGAAAAAGAAAAGCAAAGCCGGCGGCATCACAATTCCGGACTTCCAGCTCTATTACAAAGCTGTCATCATCAAGACAGCATGGTACTGGCACAAAAACAGACACATAGATCAATGGAACAGAATAGAGAGCCCAGAAATGGACCCTCAACTCTATGGTCAACTAATCTTCGACAAAGCAGGAAAGAATGTCCAATGGAACAAAGACAGTCTCTTCAACAAATGGTGTTGGGAAAATTGGATAGCCACATGCAGAAGAATGAAACTGGACCATTTCCTTACACCACACACAAAAATAGACTCAAAATGGTTGAAAGACCTCAATGTGAGACAGGAGTCCATCAAAATCCTAAAGGAGAACACAGGCAGTAACCTCTTTGACCTCAGCCGAAGCAACTTCTTCCTAGAAACATCACCAAAGACAAGGGAAGCAAGGGCAAAAATGAACTATTGGGACTTCATCAAGATAAAAAGCTTTTGCAAAGCAAAGGAAACAGTCCACAAAACCAAAAGACAACCGACAGAATGGGAGAAGATATTTGCAGATGATATATCAGATAAAGGGCTCGTATCCAAAATCTATAAAGAACTCATCAAACTCAACACCCAAAGAACAAAGAATCCAATCAAGAAATGGGCAGAAGACATGAACAGACATTTTTCCAAAGAAGACATCCAAATGGCCAACAGACACATGAAAAAGTGCTCAATATCGCTCGGCATCAGGGAAATCCAAATCAAAACCTCAATGAGATACCACCTCACACCAGTCAGAATGGCTAAAATTAACAAGTCAGGAAATGACAAATGTTGGCGGGGATGCGGAGAAAGGGGAACCCTCCTACACTGTTGGTGGGAATGCAAGCTGGTGCAGCCTCTGGAAAACTGTATGGAGGTTCCTCAAAAAGTTGAAAATAGAGCTACCATATGATCCAGCAATTGCACTACTGGGTATTTACCCCAAAGATACAAATGTAGTGATCCGAAGGGGCACATGCACCCCGATGTTTATAGCAGCAATGTCCACAATAGCCAAACTGTGGAAAGAGCCAAGATGTCCATCGACAGATGAATGGATAAAGAAGATGTGGTATATGTATACAATGGAATATTATGCAGCCATCAAAAGGAATGAGATCTTGCCATTTGCAATGACGTGGATGGAACTGGAGGGTATTATGTTGAGTGAAATAAGTCAAACAGAGAAAGACATGTATCATATGATCTCACTGATATGAGGAATTCTTAATCTCAGGAAACAAACTGAGGGTTGCTGGAGTGGGGGGTGGGGTGGGAAGGATGGGGTGACTGGGTGATAGACACTGGGGAGGGTATGTGCTCTGGTAAGTGCTGTGAATTGTGCAAGACTGTAGAATCTCAGATCTGTACCTCTGAAACAAATAATGCAATATATGTTAAGAAAAAAAAAAAAGAAGAAGAAGAAGGTAGCGGGAGGGGAAGAATGAAGCGGGGGAAATCGGAGGGGGAGACGAACCATGAGAGACGATGGACTCTGAAAAACAAACAGGGTTCTAGAGGGGAGGGGGGTGGGAGGATGGGTTAGCCTGGTGGTGGGTATTGAGGAGGGCACATTCTGCATGGAGCACTGGGTGTTATGCACAAACAACGAATCATGGAACACTTCATCTAAAACTAATGATGTAATGTATGGGGATTAACATAAGAATAAAAAAAAAAGAAAAAAACCAATATCGTATCTTTTGAGGAATGCTAGGGAAAGACATTTGGACACATTCATAAATGGACACAAGTACCAATCATTGGGACTTTCGGAAGAGAATACTTGAATTGCTACATACCACCCTGTAAGGATACTTTGATGTCCACCTTTGTTTTAATCACTTTGTTTCATATTTGATGTTTCCATAAGATAATCTAGAGATAATTCAATGCTCATGACAATGGCATGAAGGCACCTGGAAAATAAAGACTCAGTATGGTATTTCGTGAACTCTAACAGAATTTCCACCAGGCAGGAGGCTATAAATGTAAATATAATTTTTAAATATCTAGTTAGTAGTTACTGTAGAGGAACATGCATAATATGACACCCTATTTTCAGAATGAAACCGTGCATATGATTAAAAGTTACATTTAATTCCATGCACTTCGTTCTGAAAATATGTTATTTCATGCAGGCTTTTCTTGATGTTAGTAATAAATCTATTTGTTATCTTTGTGTATAGGTGGATTCGTACTGACTGACTCCGGGAATTATAAACTATGCCACAGTGCAAATGTCAACATGAGGCATTAAATGAATGGCCAACTCCATTCTACCTTAATGAACTATTCTCGTGGTGAGATGGAATTATTTTTGTCTAAACATTAGATATTTGAAATACAACAGTACCTTGAAGTTTCAGAATTTGTTTTCAAAAAGTAATTTGAATAATTCTATTATTTTTTATTTTATTTTTAAAATTTTTTTAAAATTTAAGTTCAATTTAATTAACATACAGTGTATTATTAGTTTCAGAGCTAATTCAGTGATTCATCAGTTTCATATAACACCCAGTGCTCATTATATCAAGTGACCTCCTTAATGCCCGTCACCCAGTTACCCCATCCCCCTACCCATTAGGTATTTATCCAAAGGATACAAACACATTGTGCCCCATTCGAAGGAGCACCTGCACCCCAATGTTTATAGCAGCAATGTCTACAACAGCCAAAATATGGAAAGAGGCAGATATCCATGGACAGGTGAATGGATAAAGAAAATGTGGTACATAGACACAGTGGAGTATTACTCAGCCATCAAAAAGAATGAAATCTTGCCATTTGCAATGACATGGATAGAAGTAGAAAGTATTATGCTAAACGAAGTAAGTCAGTCAGAGAAAGACAAATATATGATTTCCCTCATATGTGGAATTTAAGAAAAAAGCAGATCAAATTATTTTAAGAGAAGAGAGTTAAAAAAACCCAAAAAACAACAACCCCAAAACAAACAGGGGAAGGATGTGTACTGGCTTTTATTGCTGAAAGAGCTCACACTTTGTCTTCCTTAATTTCATATTCACATTTTCCACTTCCAACTGATCGCCACATTGTTGTCACTTAATCATCCCTGAAAACTGATCCCTGCTCAAACAGCAAGAATAGTTTCTTACACCTGATATTTCTCACCAAAACTCCCCCCATCAATTGGAGGCATTTCACAGCCTGGGCTTCTCTTGTCTCACATTCGCACCACGATAATATCCTGAAAAAGATATCCTGGAAAACCCAGTGCCCTAATCACTCCACCCCCTGCCTTTGCTTATGGCACTGTTCTTCCTTCTCTCTGTTTACTTGACCACTCATGCTGGGACACTAGGACCTCTGCCTGTCTGCTATGGCTTTTGGTAGGAAGTCTCCCCTGAAAATAGGCTATCTCTTCCTGGAGCCCGCAAGGCTCCCATTTTTCTTTTTGAGTTTCACTGTGTTTCACTAACAAAGCATATTACCATGATGGAAGGTGGTATTTGAAAACACATTTAGTTAATTTGATCAAGAGTGTTAATTCATTCCCAAAGCCACGTATATATGTGTGAGAGAGCTCTCTAGTGAGAAAGGATTCCCATAAGAAAACACCACAGCGGAGATGAGCTGAAATATGTGTTTAATCAACAGCTTCAATTTTAATCTGCTGGCAAATACCATAGAAGCATTTTTTTTTTATTATTAATCTCAATAATCAAACTATCAGTGCCTCTGCTGAGTTTTATGGGCTGGTGATATAAACAATAAAAGGTAAGCCCCCTAAAACAAAAATCAACTTAAAAAAAAAAAGCCACTAAAGTTAAAAATGCCCTTTCAAGTTTAACTACCAACACAGTGGATGCATTTGGTCATTTACAAAAAAGGAATGCTTAAATTTGAAGTCCATCAACACATATTTACTCTTTCCCTAGAGCAAGCTGCTCCTTTTCAGATATGTCACTTTTAAGATATAAGAGACTCCTGGCAACCCCATTATTAATGTATTATCAAGGAGCAAACCATGTATCTTTACCAGTTCCAGAAATGTGCATTGTGGCGTGTACAAAGCCAGGGATAGCCAGAATGGGGATGGTATTATATAAAGAGAGTGAAATGCAAATACAAAAAGCAAGGCTTGCCTGTATGTAAGAAGCCAATGCCCTCAGGTAAATTTATGCATAACATTAAGAATTCCTTATTTGTAGTAGTAAATGTTTATGTAGTTTTAAGATTGTTCACACAGAAACATACTTTCAGATAAAAAACTTTTTACACATCGACACACACATATATATCTATGTTTTTCTTTCAACAGTGAGATTTTTCTCTCTTAACATATCTGATTACACAAGGTTACACAATTTTCTAGGTCTGGAGTATGCTTGGCAAAAAGGTGGAACTTGAGTGCACCAAAATAAAAAAAGAAGACTATAACAATAATAATGAAATTGCAGCACAGACAGGGAGGATTTATGTAAACTTTATAGGAAATCCTTAGCCTTCACACATTTATTTTACTTTCTGCTCTCAATGCTGTACAATACCATAGAAGCAAAATACTCCACAAGAGTAATGCTAATATAATCTTCATAACATATTAATTATAGAATTCCCCAGATTCCTTCACCTCTGGATTGTGTACAATTCATCTCCTGCATAAGGAGGTTTGTCACACAACTTGCAAATGTGGCCAGAAGGCTAAACAAGACCATAGAATATGCTGTTGCTAGAAATTTTCAACATTCTAGAAATGGCTCTGAAAGTACATGGCTTGTTCCCAGTAGGAGTCTCTTAATTAGTCTCTGCCATATGTTCATCTGGCTGAATCCATAGTTGCATCTAGGCACAAGGAAGCTAGGCAGTCCTAATTTTCTAGGAGGGCATGTGATTCATTTTTTGTTAGGCAAATAAATAACCCTTTTGTTGCCCTTCGTGTTACTTGGTAAACACTTTCATCCTCACGTGAAACTCTATGCTCGAGTCATCGTATAGTCTTTGCTCAGGGAAAAAGCTGCTAGGAAAACGTGTAGGTAAAAAGGCTCATACCAAAAGGGAGCAGAATAAACTTCTGAAATAACATGAGCCAGAAGATTCCCAGTACCCCATTCCCATATTCCTTCTACGTAACCAGGCCAATACGTAGGAGCTCAAATTCCAATGAAACCATATTCATAACTTGTGCTTCAGCTTTAGATTCAAGATTAATCATGGTCAATAACATCATTTCATCCTGTTAATCATGCTCTTACATCTAGCAGATAAAATATCAGGCATGTGCTTAAATACCAGCAAGGACACTTGCCTCTCAAAGACTGAAATCATCATCTTGTTCTTGCTCCAGACTATAAAGCAAATATGGTTACTTATTTTTTTAAAAAGATTTTGTTTATTTATTTGACAGAGACAGACACAGCGAGAGAGGGAACACAAGCAGGGGGAGTCGGAGAGGGAGAAGCAGACTCCCTGCTGAGCAGGAAGCCTGATATGGGGGCTCAATCCCAGGACCCTGGGATCATGACCTGAGCCGAAGGAAGCTGCTTAACGACTGAGCCACCCAGGCACCCAAACATGGTTACTTATAAAACAAGGAAAAATATTATTGCTCACTAGTTGAAATTTGTTGTTCTTTTTTTGTAGAGGGACAGTGGTTAAAAAACAAAAAGACAGTCTTTCTTAATGGTCAACTCCCAGTAAGGTTTTCAACTATACTGATGTATTAGAGGATTTCAAATGACATGATTTATAAAAAGTAAACATTTTACTGTTGTTTGATTAGAACAGTGCTCAAGACTGGTGATAAAAAAGTAATTTTGAAAGATTTAAAGTCAATATATTAACGATTAGACACAAGGAATATATACTGGAATTCAAACTTGTGATAGACATTGAGCTCAATTCTTTGAGTGTGTTTATGTATGGATGGATGTGTGTTTATTTTTGTTTCCAACTTTATTGAGATACAATTTACTTACATATATCATTGTGTACCTTTAAGATGTACAATGTGATGATTTATATACTATATTGCAAAATGATTCCCACAAGGAGCTTAGTTAACACCTCCTAACTTAAGTACCTGTATGTATGTATATAACTTTTAAGATCTTATTTTCAGCAAATTTCAAGTATATAATATAGTGTTGTTAACTATAGTCATCATGCTGTACATTAGATCCCCAGAACTTATTCATATTATAACTTGAAGTTTGTACCCTTTGACCAACATCTTGGTGGAAAAAATACCACTGACATCTTCCAAAGAAAACACTTCTATGTAATAATACCACAAACAATGCTGTTTTTCTTAGTGTAGTCTTTTTTTCAACATCCACTGCAAGTCGTAAAATACAAAAGCAAAACAATGCTTAGAAATTTAAAAAAAGAAAGAAAGAAAGAAAGAAATACTCTGCTCGGGCGCCTGGGTGGCTCAGTTGGTTAACTGACTGCCTTCGGCTCAGGTCATGATCCTGGAGTCCTGGATCGAGTCCCGCATTGGGCTCCCTACTCGGCAGGGAGTCTGCTTCTCCCTCTCACCCTACCCCCTCTTGTGCTCTCTCTCTCTCTCTGTCTCAAATAAATAAAATAAAATCTTAAAAAAAAAAAGAAATATTCTGCTCCTTTCAAACTAATGCAGAGGGAGCAACTGAGCTTGAGAAAGGTCATTAAAACCTGAAGAATGACAGAATTAATACAGTTTACTTTTCAACCAACGGCAAATTTCATTTACTTCCTAAATCAAAATACTGAAAGAAATCAACTGTGATTGATTCTCCAATGTCCATTTTGTCATATAGTGACTGAACTGTCTACCTATATGTGAATTTCTAAATATAACAACTTACTTGAGCTATCTTACTTGAGGTATTTACCCAGTATCCCCTTTAAGAATGATATAATTTGAAAAATACCATGTAGACTTGATTGATATGGTCATGTCATTTTGATTTTTTTTCCCCAGGAAAAACTTTTGTGCTGTACAATGTTTCTCAGAAACTTGAAATAACTTCTGAATTGATGGTAATGATGAGGAATATATACCATATCATTCTATGGGGGAAGTGAGAAAGTAGAAGATGGCACTTATTTGGTCTGGCTGGAATTACTCTTTGACAGCATTAAATTGACAAAACAAAACCATGGATTAGCTTTTTAAGGGTTTGCAGCAGTGTGATCACTACTGAGAAAATGGAAGTATAAAAATAGTTCACTGAATGCCTGCTCTTCAGAGATAACTTTACCTTTCAGACAATTGCTAGCAGTCTTAGTTTTCAATTAAAGAGCACTTCAGGGACTGTTTAATACATTTAGATACAAAGAGATAGTTTATACTCTGGGGCAACCCAATTGGAGAAGTTAAGTGATAAGGTAAGTGAAACATTTATATTTTGAGGCAAAGTTGAGGTGAGCTTTTTCATTATGGGTACAGCTGATGTTTGATTACATCAATTAATCAACAAATTGCACATTTTCTAAGATTTATTTAAAAGTGTTGAGATAGTTACAAATTTACAAAGTATCCATTTCCAAAATATTTGCAACTGCATAAGTTATCTTAAGCCTCAGTTTATTTTACTATAACATTTATAATGAAATAACTTTATAAGGTTGGTTGGAGGTTTAAATGATTTAATTCATGCAAAGCACTTGTCCCAGTGTTTGGAGCATAACAAGTACCAAATAATGGCAGCTGCTTTATTTAGCTATTATCAGTAAGGGACCTAAATGTGACTCTTCTATTCAAGCTTTAGGTGGAATCCAGAGAAAAATCAGTAATTAACTTGCAATTAGGCAATTTGATCATTAGGTATAAATAAGTATAAAACATATAAGTCATTAGAACTCTAAATCTTCAAAGAAAGTATATTAAAAGGCTTTTCATCTCTGTCCTTCTATGAATATGTCCATTCCTTGTCCTTGTGCTCATAAAAACATTCTCCCATCAATCCTTGATGCTTTCCCTGTACGGTATGTAGTTTCTATGTTTCTCCCTGCAAAACTTTGTCTATTTCTTGTGATTATGTTTCAAATAAAGTGAATAGATGGCAGATGCCCAGGGACTTAATACAGGTGAGACATATCTCACCAGACTCTGCCTGGTCTATGACTGAGCCTGATTTAGCCTGCACCAGAGATTCTGCTATGTTCCTCTGTTAGATCTAAAAATCTGGCAGAGATTCGCTTTAAGAGATTGACATATGCCACAGTTTACATCATGATTTTAGCCTGAGAATCTGTGCAACGAGGATTCCCCTGGAAATGTTTCATCATTTGCCTCTGACCCAATTCCAGGTTTACAAATGCAATTTATAACAAACATCTCCTCACGCAGGTATAAAAGAAATGAAAAGATGGAGTGCCCAACGTCACTCTTACAGGTAATAACTTGCATATAAAAAGAATAAGTTACATTCAAAATAGAATCATTGTCACATAATTATGCATGAACCAATGTATTTATTCACTTATAAAGGCAAAGGAATTCCTATTTCATTGTCATTGTTAAACCATGTAATTTTGAGAATTACTGAAGAATTCACACAGCCACTACATCCCTAGGAACCGGTAAAATGTGGTCCAGAGTTAGTTAAAAGAAATATTATTACCAAAGGACACATCTATTTGCCTCCATATTGTTATCAGCATGCCAAATAAGGTATGGAGAAAAGGACAGCAGTGCCTTTCAGATAAATACTTTCTCAAAGAGACCTGTTTGAAAAGGAGCGCTGGAAATGCCAGAAGGGAAAAAAAAAAAAGATTCAATTTAATTATTCCATTTTTATCAAGTGCTAAAGAAACATTAGCAGAGAGTCTTCTAACCAGTTTGTGGGAGGTAGAATTAAGGTCTATTTTAGATGTATACAGCTGCATGACTCACGGGAGTGGGGGGAATAAATGTGTTGATTTATCAATATGCTATGTCAGTTACAGACAGTGCTCTGCCCAAATGCTCTTGAGATTCGTAGGCTTAGGAGAGAATTAATTTAAGTCTGTCCAGGTGCACATTTAGGGCTGTGTGGTAAGGTAAAGTTAAACCCATACTGTAAAATAAAGGCATTTTTTTGAAGGGGAAATTCTAATATAGTAAAAAAAACTTCAAAGACACTAATGGATAGGTTCTGACTGTGGAAAATGAAAAGCGAATGTCACCGCTTTCTGCGAATCAAAGTTACAATATTGATCAAGAACCCGTTTCTAATTTTTGCAGAACTCCATGATCGGTAGACATGGTGCATGCAGGGGTCATTTCATACTTTCTGAATACTTAATAATGATTCCTTTTCGGTGAACAATCTTGTATAAATTTGATTTTTTTTTTTTTCTTTCTGGGTTTGCGAAAGTAGAGTTAAGGATTTGGGGTTTCAGATGTCACTTGTCTTTTCCTTGCTTTCTCAACTCCACCAGGGTCACCTCTACCATATAATAGCTCCAGAAGGATTAGTGTATACCAACTGCTATGTTGAGTAACTTACTTAAATCATCTCACGTAGGTCTCCCTCCAGCACTTTAAGGTACTTATCATTATCGTCCTCTTGTTTCCTCCACTCCTCCAAGTGTGAAAACTTTCTTGGAGAAGTCTCCCAAGTTGTCCAGGGCCAGGGAGGGAGACAAACAGGGAGGTAGGAGTCTTTCTCCAAGTCTTGTCTGGCCAAACTGGCTAACTGGCTGTTCTGGGTAGCCTAATATCAGATGTACTTAAGAGCTGGTGTCAGGGTTATTAAGAAGGGCCACTCAGAAAATGACAATATAATTGGTGACAAGGGCCTCTGAAGGGGCCACTCTATAAGCAGAGGAGAGTACACTGCCCTGCTATACTATAATTTACATACTGTCTAGCCACCTACCATTCCTTAGATAACCAATAATTCCAAATTTCTTAGCAATTTATAGCTAAGTCACAAAGTTATTGATGAAAACTTCTCTACTTTATATGTATGTGCATATGTGCCCAAAAGAATACCAGAAAACCAAACCAAACCAAACAAAACAAAACAAAAAACAAAAACCCAAAAAGGCCTTGAAGGGAGTACACTAAAATACTGTATAGATATAAAAATAATATAGACCACAAATTATAATAGGAGAGAGAGAAGTAGCAATAAAAATGTTAGTACTGTAAGGAGAAAAGAATGAAAATCATAACTTGTGGACAATTCAGAGTCTTATTAGTCAAGGCACTTCTTCCAAGTACTTCTCCCTATTAAGGCCATCTGGAAGTAACCAGCACCATACTGGGGATGAAGAGGCTGAATTTTGCTACAAATGAGAGATATCACAACTGTTTATAACTGGGGGCAGTGGTCATTCATTTAAAAAGGCACTCAAGGGGCGCCTGGGTGGCTCAGTCGGTTAAGCGACTGCCTTCGGCTCAGGTCATGATCCTGGACTCCCTGGATCGAGTCCCGCATCGGGCTCCCTGCTCGGCGGGGAGTCTGCTTCTCCCTCTGACCCTCCCCGCTCTCATGTGCTCTCTCTCATTCCCTCTCTCTCAAATAAATAAATAAAATCTTTAAAAAAATAAAAATAAAAAAATAAAAAAAAAATAAAAAGGCACTCAAAAAATGGCTGGCAAAGGTTTTACATTATATTACAGAAAGAACAGTTGGTAGAAAAAAATCAAAAATTTTTAACTTTCTATTTTGGATCCCTCTACACTTACAGAAAGAGGTGCGGACACAGCAGAGAGCATGCCCATATACCCTTCACCCAGCTTCCCTTCTGTTAACATCTTATGTAACCATGGAAGACTTACAAAAACTAAGAGCTTTTTTTTTTTAATATTTTATTTATTTATTTGACAGAGATAGAAAGTATAGGTAGGCAGAGAGGCAGGCAGGGGGAGAGGGAGAAGCAGGCTCTCCGCTGAGCAGGAAGCCCGATGTGGGGCTTGATCCCAGGATCCTGGGATCATGACCTGAGCCGAAGGCAGACGCTTAAACCGACTGAGCCACCCAGGCGCCCCAAAACTAAGAGCTCTGATAACAATTCTACTAACTCAAGAATAGAACAGAACTTTTTCAGAGCTCTCCAGTTTTTCCAGGACTGTAATTTCTCTGTTCCAGGATCTAATTAAGGATCTCCTATTCCATTGTTGTTATGCCTGCTTAGTCACCTCAAGTCTGAACAGTACCTCAAGCTTCCTTGTCTTTCATGACCTTGAGACCTTTGAAGAGTATGGTCAGTTATTTTGTAGACTGTTCCTCAATTTAGCTTCATCTGATGTTTCCTCACGATGAAACGGAGACTATGTATTATCTGGAGTCGTACCACAGAGGCATCCTTCTTCTTGCATCCCAGCAGGTTGTTCACTGTGACCATTGAGATAGTGGTGTGAACTCTAGCTAAGATGGTGGCTGCGAAGACTGCCCACCATAAAGATACTGTTTTTCCACTCGTAATTATTAAGTATTTTGGAGGAGATACTTTGAGACTATGCAAATCTCCCATTTTCACTTAAACTTTTGCCTACTAATTTTAACATCCACTGGTGGATCTTGCCTGCAGCAATTGTGACTATGGTATTCTAATGGGGATTTTCTATTTCTAATTTGATATTTCCAATGTAGTGCTTCCTTCTACATTGATAATTGGAATTCTTCAGCAAGAAAGAGTTGTTGTTGAACCCCCTTATTTACTTATTCAATTATTTATTTAAATCGGTACAGGCTCATGACTATGTATTGTTTTCTTTGGATTATAATGTAATATTATATTATCATTTTGTTGCTCAAGCTCTTCCAGGTTGGTTCCTGGGCTAGTTTCAACATGCCTCATCTCCTGTCTCCTGTTTTTAGCCTCACAAGAAGCTCTATACTCATCTTGTATTTTCCCTGTCCCAACCCTGGAATCAATCAGTTTTCCAAGGACTCCTAGTTCTTTTTACTGCAGAATGGGATTTAGTAACAGAGATGTGGGCACTAACTGCTCATTGCTGCTGGGGAATCATTGATTCTAGGCCCTTCAGGGAAGAGAGCTGGGAAATGTATGCATTTGTATAACTCATGCTTATACAAGCCTCTACATTTCTGTATCTGTTCTTATGTGTGTGTATTTTATGCATCCATATTGCTACTTCTGCCCACAATCAAGTACCACAGGGCCACTCTAGCCTCACCTTTCTTTTTTTGTGACTTCTTACTCGACCTTGGGAAACCTGGCCTTTATTATCTATGATATATTTGCTTATTTGTTCAACTCTAGTGTACAAATAAATTAGTTCTGGAATTCCTTACTAATACCCCAATGAGAAACAAATTTACCAACTAGCTTCTAGGGCTTGTATTTAGTTCTTTTGGTCTTTAGCTTATAGTATCCAGCCAAAGCTCTGCTTTCCAAAGGTAGTCACGTCCCCTTCAAAGTGGTTATATAGTTCATATGTAATCTAGTTAGATTCATCTGTCACAGTCCACATTCTATCTTTCCCCTCATCTTTTTAAAAAAATTACAGAGTAAAATCCACTTTTTGTAGTGAACAGTTCTTCAGATTTTGACTAACGCACAGAACTGTGTTTCTATCTCCACAGTTCATACTGAACAGTTTCTTTATTCCCCAAATATCTCTGAACCACCTTTGTATAAACAACCCTTTCCCCCGAACCCTTACCAAAACAAACTTTTGCTTCAATTATCCTAGTATATGGTTTGGAATTAATTAGAATTAAATAGGGCATTTCAACCATGTTATAATAATAATATAACTCAAAGTCAAAAGAGACAAAGCCTAATCTGTAAAGCTATAAGCTGCTGTTATTCTAAACAACATTAATGTTCAGATTTGGCCTTTAATTGGATCTAAATAGCTCAAAAAATTACACCATGGATTTTCCGTCACTGTTGTTAATTTTTCCTCCTTTGATTGCATACATTTGGACTCTTCTAAGTAGTCTACAGTTCAGCATCACTATTTACAGAAAAGGATGTAAATACCTGCTTGCTGTCTTATTCTTCCACATGGTACACAACCATGCTTTGGAAAGCAGTTGCGTATTTGCCAAAGATCACTAGAAAGTCTGCCATATCTACTCCCACCGAGCCACTCTCAAGAGTATGCTGACAACAAATGGCTCATGCACAGAGTGCTAGTGCATTTTTGTATAAAATATATGATTTTGTTATTATTGTAATAGTGGATCACGGTGAGGTGAAATGAAAGGCAAGTGATTGGCAGTGTGTTCAGAAAAGAAAATAAAAGAGCTATGCAGTACTTTTTAATCAGCAAAAAAAAAAAAAAAATTAAAGACCACTTGTAATTATTCTTATCATTATACGATTATAATGTGGCCTTTTTCTCAAAACAATTTCTCAAAGTGTGCTTCCTGGTGGTTACTAGTGTGGCTATGAAAATATACATGAAATAATGAACAACAAGTGAAATAGTAATGAAATAATGAATGAAAACAAACCCACCCTTTGAGAAAATCCTGTCTCCTTCAAGAAGGGGAGGTAACGTTCAAAACACAGATATTACAGTTGCCCTGGGCCAGGTGCTGTGTGATTCTGTGCAAACTACTGTCTCTCACTGAGTATCCTTCTTCATAAAATAAGCCATATAATACAAAACTATGAAGGTTGTTGTAATAGCAAGTTCAAGCATTTGCAGCATCTAGTCCATGTGCATATTTTCTTAGGTGATAAGGAAATCTAATTATATGACAGTAGGGAGTGTTTAATATTTATATCCAAACATATATATATATATATGTATCTAAAGATTTTATTTATTTATTTGACAGAGAGAGACACAGCAAGACAGGGAACACAAGCAGGGGGAGTAGGAGACGGAGAAGTAGGCTCCCCACCGAGCAGAGAGCCCGATGCGGAACTCGATCCCAGAACCCCGGGATCATGACCTGAGCCGAAGGCAGATGCTTAACGACTGAGCCACCCAGGTGCCCCAAACATATGTTTTTATTAAATAACCATGATTCCAAGGAATTCCAGTACAGGAATCAAGGAATTCCAATAAATGTAATAGGTTCCTGTGTTTCAAAAATGATGAGATACCATGCACTGCTATGTCTACATTTTTCTCTGTGGTTGCTGTCTTACAGTCTGTGCAAATTCCTAGAAGACTGATGCAAGCCTTTTTCAGGTTTGTATCTACAGGCCCTCCAACAATAGCCATACAAAAACACTCCAAATTCCAGTGAATAATAACAGTTCAGATCATAGTAAAGGCCAGTATATCAAGTGAAAGATGGTCAAGAAATATCTTGGACACATTAAAAATGTCCACGTTAGTTTTTTGAGGAATTAGAGTAAACCTCCATCTTAGGAATAGTGAGGATGTAGTTCTTTTAAGTCTATACTTTTTTTTAAGGTAAAATTAGTATATTAGTTTTAGGTGCACAACATAATAATTAGAGATTTGTATATACTACAAAATAATCACAATAGTTTAGTTAACATCTGTCACCATACAATTGACTCCCCTCACCCATTCTGTCCATACTCCAACTCCTTTCCCTTCTGATAACCATCCATCTTTTCTTTGTATCTCTAAGTTTTGTTTTGTTTTTTGATTCCACATATAAGTGAAATCATACAGTATTTGCCTTTCCTGTCTGACTTATTTCACTTAACATAATGCCCTTAAGATCCATGCATGTTGTTGCAAATGGCAAGAAATCCTTCTTTTATTATGGCTGATTAGGCGTGTATGTGTGTGTGTGTCTATATATATATATATATATATATATATATAGACAGCCACATGCAAAAGAATGAATTGAATATATATATATATATATATATATATATATCACATCTTCTTCATCCATCAATAGATACTTAGGTTGTTTCCATATCTTGGCTATTGTAAATAATTTTGCAATGAACATAGGGGTGCATTTATCATTTCAAACATTTTTGTTTGCATAAATACTTAAAAGTGGAATTGCTGAATCAGATGGTTGTCCTATTTTTAATTTTTTGAGGATCATCAATATTGTTTTCCAAAATGGCTGTACCAATTTACATTCCCACCCACAGAGCACAAGAGTTCTTTTTCTCCACATCCTTGCCAGTGCTTGTTATTTCTTGTCTTTTTGATAACAGCTATTCTAACAGGTGTGAGACAATATCACATTGTGGCTCTGATTTGCAATTCCCTGATAATTAGTGATGTTGAACATTTTCTCATGTGATTGTTGGCCATCTGTATGTCTTCTTTGGAAAAATGTCTATTTAGATCCTCTGCCCATTTTTTAACTGGATTTATTTTTTTGCTATTGAGTTCTTTATATATTTTGGGTATTATCACCTTATCAGATATATGATTTGCAAATATTTTTCCCATTCAGTAGGTTGCTTTTTCATTTTGTTGATAATTTCCTTTGCTGTGCAGAGGCTTTTTAGTTTGATGTAGTCCCACTTGTTTATTTTTGCTATTGTTGTCTATGCTTTTGGAGTCAGGTCCAAAAATTCAATGCTAAGAATGATGGCAAGGAGCTTACTGCTTAAGTTTTCTGCTAGAAGTTTTTTGGCTACAGGTCTTACTTTCAATTCTTAAACCATTTTGACTTAATTTTTGTGTATGATGCAAGATAATAGTCTAGTTTCATTCTTTTGCATGTGGCTGTCCAGTGTTCCCAAACATCATTTATTGAAGAGGCTGTCTTTTCCCCATCGTGTATTCTTGGTTCCTTCATCATAAAGTAATTGACCTTCCAGGCATGGGCTTATTTCTGGGCTCTCTATTCTGTTCTGTTGATATATGTGTCTGTTTTTATACCAATACCATACTGTTTTGATTACTATAGCTTTGTAGCATATCTTGAAACTGGGAAGCGTGATATCTCCAGCTTTGTTCTTCTTTTCCTCAAGATTGTCTCTGCTGTATGGGGCGCGTGGGTGGCTCAGTCATTAAGTGTCTGCCTTCGGCTCAGGTCATGATCCCAGGGTCCTGGGATCGAGCCCCACATCGGGCTCTCTGCTCAGCGGGAAGCCTGCTTCTCCCTCTCCCACTCCCTCTGCTTGTGTTCCCTCTCGCTGTCTCTCTCTGTGTCAAATAAATAAGTAAAATATTAAAAAAAAAAAAAAAGATTGTCTCTGCTGTTTAGGGTCTTTTGTGGTTCTGTACAAAAGTATCGACTGGGTAGTATGGACATAGCAATATTAATTCTTCCAATCCATCAGCACAGAGTGTCTTTCCATTTTTTTTCTGTGTCTTCTTTTATTTCTTTCATCAATGTCTTAAGAGTTTTCAGTGCCCAGTCCTTTCACTTGCTTGGTTAAATTTATTCCTAAGTATTTTATTCTTTTTGATGCAACTGTAAATGGGACTATTTTATTTTCTTTTTGATAGTTCAATATCAGTGTATGGAAACACAAGACTTCAGTATATTCATTTTGTATCCTACAACTTCACTGACTTTATTAGCTCTAAAAGTTTTTTGGTGAAGTCTTTAGGGTTTTCCTATACATAGTATCATATCATCTACAAATAGTGACAGTTTTACTCTTCCTTTCTAATTTAGATGATTTTATTTCTTTTTCTTACCTAATTGCTCTGGCTAGAACTTCAATACTGTGTTGAATAAAAGTGGCAAGAGGTGGCATCTTTGTCTTGTGCCTGAACTTGAAGAAAAAGCTTTCATCTTTTCACCAAGAGTATGATGTTAGCTGTGGGCTTGTCATGTATGGTCTTTAAGTATGTTGAGGTACATTCCCTCTCTACCCACTTTTTTGAGAGTTTTAATCTTAACTGATACTGAATTTTGTCAAATGCCTTTTTTACATCTATTGAGATAATCATATGATTTTTATCCTTCATTTTGTTAATGTAGTAGATCATGTTGATTGATTTGTAGATGTTGAATCATCTTGCATCCCTATAATAAATCCGACTTGATAAAGCTAATGAACCTTAATGTATTGTTGAATTTGGTTTGCTAGTATTTTGTTGAGGATTTTTGCATCTATGTAGATCAGGGGTACTGACCTGCAATTTTCTTCTTTTCTTCTTTAACCTGTCTGGTTTTGGTATCAGCGTAACGCTGGCCTCATAGAAACAGTTTGGGAGCACTTCTTCCTCTTCAAATTTTTGGAATAGTTTGAGAAGGAAAGGTATTAAAACTTCTTTGAATGTTTGGTAGAATTCACCAGTGAAGCCGTCTGGTCCTGGACTTGTGTCACTGGGAGGTTTTAAATTACTGATTCAGTCTTCTTTCTAGTAATCTATTAGATTTTCTTTTTTTCCATGATTGAGTCTTAGGAGATTGTATGTTTTTAGGAATTTATCCATCTCTTCTGTTTTGTTCAATATGTTGGTGTATAATTATTCATAGAAGTCTCTTATGATCCTTTGTATTTCTGTGGTATCAGTTGTAACTTCTCATCTTTCATTTCTGATTTACTCATTTGATCCTTTTCTCTCTTGGTGAGTCTAGCTAAAGTTTTGTCATTTTTGTTTTGGCTTTTTGAAGAAATTGCTCTTACTTTTATTGATCTTTTTTAGTCTGTATTTCATTTATTTTTGCTCTGATGTTTATTATTTTCTTCCTTCTACTAATGTTGGGCTTTATTTATTCTTCCTTTTCTAGTTTTTCCAGGTATAAAGTTAGATGGTTTGAGATTTTTCTTGTTTCTTGAGATAGGCCTGTATCACTATAAACTTCCCCCTTAGAACCGCTTATGCTGTATTCTATAGATTTTGGATTGTTGTATTCCCATTTTCATTTGTCTCAAGTTATGTTTTAATTTCCCCTTTGATTTCTTCATTGACTCCCTGATTGTTCAACAGCATACTATTTAATTTCCACAAATTTGTGGTTTTTCTAGTTTTCCTCTTACAATTGATTTCTGGTTTTATACCACTGTGGCCAGAGAAGATGGTTGATTTTAACCTTCTTAAATTTATTGAGTCTTGTTTTATAGCCTAACATGTGATTTATCTTTGAAAATGTTCTAGATGCACTTGAGAAGAATGTTTATTTTGCTGCTTTTGGATGGAATGTGCTGTATATATCTATTAAGTCCATCAGTATAATGTGTCACTTAAGGGCAATGTCTCCTCATTGATTTTCTGTCTAGATGATCTACCCACTAATGAAAGTAAGGTATTCAAGTCCCCTACTACTATTGTATCACTATCAATCTCTCCCTTTAGGTTTGTAAATATTTATAAATACTTAATATTTATTAATATATTAATATTATAAATATTTATAAATGTTATATCTTCTTATAGACTTGTAAAATTGGCCCCTTTATCATTATGTAATGTCCTTCTTGGTCTTTTATTATAGTCTTTGTTTTGAAGTCTATTTGTCTGACATAAATATAGCTACACCAGCTTTCTTTTCATTTCCATTTGTTTGGAATATCTTCCTTCACAGATTTTCAGTCTGTGTGTCGTTCGATCTGAGGTATCTTGTGGGCAACATATGTATGACTTGTTTTTTATCCATTTAGCTACCTTATGTGTTTTGGAGAATTTAGTCCATTTACATATAAAGTAATTATTTATAGGTATGTATTTATTGCCATTTTGCTCATTGTTTTCTGGTTGTTGCTGTAGTTACTCTCTGTTCCTTTCTTCTCCTCTTGCTCTCTTCCCTTGTAGTTTGATGACTTTAGTGTTATGTTTAGATGTTTTCTCATTACCTTTTGTATATCTACTATAAGTATTTGCTTTAGGGTTACCATGATGTTCACATATAACAGTCTATATGTAAAAAGCCTATTTTAAATTAATAGCAGCTGCAATTTGAATGTATTATGAAAACTTTACATTTCTGGTCCCTCCATATTGTTTTTGATGTCTTATTTTACATCTTTTTACTTTTTGTATATCTTAACTGGTTATTGTAGTTACAGTTAATTTTACTACCTTTGATTTAACCTTCATGTTAGCTTCATAAGTAGTTATTCTACTACATTTATGATATATTTACCTTTATCAGTGAGATTTTTATTTCCATATATTTTCTTCCCAAGTTCAGTGAGCATCTTTATGACCACTACTTTGAACTCTTTATCAGGTATATTACTTATATCTGTTTCATTAAGGGCTTTCTCTGAGGTTTTCTTGTTCTTTCATTTGGAACATATTCCCATTTCCTCATTTTGCTTGACTCTGTATTTGTTTCTGTGTATTAGGTAAAATAGCTACCTTTCCCAGTCTTAAAGGAGTGGCCTGTGTAGGAAACAAGCCTCACTGTTCAACCTTGCCCTAGCCCTTGGTTGTCTCTTGAACCTATGTGATTGTCTAAGCAGCCTGATACAGAGGTCCCAATTGTTGAGGGTGTGACTAGGCCTGTCAGGATCCCAAAGGAAGAATCTCAGTCAGCACATAGTTTTAGGCTGATTGGAAGCCAGATCCTCAAGCAGCAGCTTTTAAAGCATGACAATATATATGCCCTGGGGGGCTGCAATTGCAAATCCTGCTGACCTCCAGACCAGAATATCTGGAGGTGTCCACTGTTTGATTTTTGCAAAAAATATGCTTTAAAAGAATGTATACACTCCTTTCTGGGAATTAGCAGCGAGCTGTGGTAATGCAAAAGGAGGGCTCAACGATGATATTTCCCTGCCTATGTTCCCTGAGAGCTCCTCTGTAGCCTCTAGGTGTGTGGCAAACCTGAAGCCTGTCCCTCAGGTTGAAGTTCCAGGACAAGTACATGGGCTTTTTTTCACAGGGCTTTTTTGAGTCTGTTCTCTGTGCAGTGCCCTAGCTGTGGTAGCCTGCCCAGAATAGTCTTTCTGATTGTTACAGTCCTGTGGGGCTCAGAAACACAAGCCTCTCTGGCCACAAGGGCCAGATGATCAAGGGCATCCCTGTGTGAATTGTGTTTGCCTGCTGGCTCCAGTGAAGCTGTGGGACAGTTCTTGGGGCAGGGCATGACTGTGACTTTAGTGATGCAAGGGAATAGCACTGGGGGCAGGATACATCCACAGCTATTAGCTCTATTTCCTAGAGGCCAGGAAAGCACACTGGGAGTGAGGCACACTTGTGATTTTCAGGAGTCCAGAAATGAGTGCTGAGGGCAGAGCATGCCTGTGGCAGTAATGAGACTGTGTCCATACACAACCACCTACACTGGCAAGACAGATGGAGAGTGCATAAAGGGGGCTCACCAGTGCCCCCACCCCCCAAAAAAGTCCAGATCCATCCCTGCCCCTCTAGCAGACACCTTAAGATTAGCAGATGAATGTCCTTTACATATTATACAGTCACCTCCTTGCTGCCTTTGCGCTGGGTCCCAGTGTGAGTGAGTCTGCACATGAGCTCCTCCAAAGGAGTATCTTTTATCCCCACAGGCCCCCAGTGTCCTCTGGACGTAAGCCTTGTTGGTTTCCAAAGCCAGATGTTTTGGTTTTCTTTTCTCCCCAGTATAGGCTCACTTTTACAGTGAACAAAGCTCTAAGTAGTTTATATAGAGGAACAAACCAAACATCATCATAGTAGAGGTCCCAGCTTAAGACTATGCTACTATCGATCATTGTGAGTTTTGGCCAACTTATGCAAATTTGGCTTACTAGTAAAGTAGGGCTGCAGCACTTACTGTATTAGGCATTGTAACTCAGATAACTCCGATTTATCCCCCAAACTAACTTGTTCTCTACTGTGTGATAAAATATAGCAGGATGGAAAGAAAGCATTCTCCCATATCATATGCAGGGAACCAGAGTGGGATACAATGTTTTGAACGTTTCAAAGTTTAGAGGTCCCTCTGCCTCAAGGTAGGGCACTGCACAGAGAGCATACTCAAAAAAGCCCCGTGAAAAAAATGCCCATGTACTTGTCCTGGAACTTCAAGCTGAGGGACAGGCTTCAGGTTTGCAAATCCTGCTGACCTCCAGAGGTGTCTACAGCAGTGGAGCCCAGCAGTATGGGGGCTGGGCGAGGATCCAAAACACTGAGGGGCTTTCCTACCAGTCAGCAACAGACCTCACTCAAAGTGGTAGGAGCAGAAAGGGAGCAGTTGAGAGATTCCAGATTGTTACTGACTGGTTTTGTTTATGAGAACAAATGAGAGCCTTCCTTCTCTGGCGATTCCCAAGTACCAATGCTGGTGACCTGACATGGACAGGAGTCAGCAAGAT
Source organism: Neomonachus schauinslandi (assembly GCF_002201575.2). Taxonomy (NCBI): domain Eukaryota; kingdom Metazoa; phylum Chordata; class Mammalia; order Carnivora; family Phocidae; genus Neomonachus; species Neomonachus schauinslandi. The sequence goes on along the minus strand of NC_058409.1, from coordinate 22,005,011 downwards.
AGGGATCGTCACTATTAATGGGATCCCATTTAAAACCCTGGGCTAGGGCGCCTGGGTGGCTCAGTTGGTTAAGCGACTGCCTTCGGCTCAGGTCATGATCCTGGAGTCCCGGGATCGAGTCCCGCATCGGGCTCCCTGCTCAGCGGGGAGTCTGCTTCTCCCTCTGACCCTCCCCCCTCTCATGCTCTCTCTCTCTATCTCATTCTCTCTCTCAAATAAATAAATAAAATCTTTAAAAAAAAATCATGTTTAAAAAAATAAAAAATAAAAAAAATAAAGAAATAAAACCCTGGGCTAGTTAACCTTATGAAGTCTGGGGGACCTGGAAATGTCAATTAACTTTGCAAAGAGGACAATAAAGTTGGAATTTAAAAAATTTCCCTTTCTTCAACTGCAGTTTGGAAGTAATATTTTTCTTTAACAAATATAATGCATTATTAGAGAGAACAATCATTTATTTCATGTCTCCTATTTCAGGCACTGTTATTAATATATAATGTTCCTATTAACTTTATGAAGTATAATCAGCTTATCTTACAGATAAAGAATGTGGAAATTAAAGAAGTGAAATTTTTTTTTTCAGCAGTTCATGTTCTTATCCTAAATTACAGGACAGACCTAGAAGGATCTTCAAAAGATCATTTGGCCTATTTCCGCCATCACAGCTGTTTTACAAATAAGGCAATGGATGCTTACAACTTTCCTTTTTTTGGTTAATTTATTTCAAGATTAATTCTTTTTACCAAGTAGAAATTCAACCTCATGTGTTTACATCCAGAATCACAAAGGTACAACTGAAAACAAAATGCTGCAAAATTTCCAAAGCAGAACAACATTCTGCTTTCTGACAAAAATATACAGATTCTCACTTTAGCAAATCAAGGACACTTGGGATAATTACACACTAAAAGGACTGAATCATGGTCCTGATAAGAGGAAAGCAAAAGCCTACATAATTAAACAGAACAAAAGCAAAGAATGTATTTTTTTTAAGTTCAGAAACAGCAGACCTGGTACTTTTGGCAATGGTCCAAATTCATTTCTGGTAAACAGGAATTATAAAACCTCATAAATAGAACATCCCAAATGGAAAAAAAAAAAATAAAGAAAACAGGTCTGAAAGGGAAGAAAGCACCCACACATCAGACAGATAGCTTGTAGCAGGCTATACTAACAACATGCTTCAAACTATGAATTCATTCACTTGCTTCACAGGCAGAAGCAAAGTAAGTCCCCCTTTAATCTCATGAAAAAAATTTATAAAGTTTCCATTTGGGAAGCATCAATCTGAGATGAGGCACTTTTTCATTCACCTTCTCTCCTACTGGTGATCCCACACTGGAGGAGCATGGCACTCTTAAGAGGAAACAACACTATGATATCCGTGCACCCTGAATAAATAAATCTTGCGTATTCAAATCCCTGGGCAGTGAATGCAAGCACTGGGCAGAGAAATGGGTGGAGAATGCAATGTGATACATGTTCTTTAGAGTTTGGAGGATGCAGGGATTGGTACAAGGACACAGCTGAAATTGCTTAAATGCTCAATAGACCTACTAGAGCCTGCAGGTTGAGGAGAGAGTATTAATGGTGAGTGGGAGACCAGAGGTGGCCCCTTGAGGAAGGGATCCAACCTTGCATTTTCCTGAAAGTGACTCTGCCCATGTGGGCACGTGGATGGGAGAAGTGGCCAGACAGGACGCACTGGCAGCCAGGCACTGTGGGGGGAGTTAGTTGTAGGGGGCTGACTGGAGGGGGCTTCACCATGGCAGGGACTCGGAAGACCCCAATGAAGGGTTCTTGGAGAAACCCACAAAAGCACCACAGAAGAAAAAAACTGTATTTGGATGTCCAACTCTGAGGGCACTGACACCATACCAGCCTTATCTACTCTCTTCCTCTCCCCCCAACCCCTTGCTTAACTGGCCAAAGGAAGGCAGGTGAGTATAAGAGGAGGCAAACAGTGAAGAAGCTAAGGCAAGCCAGAGCGGGGAAAGACAGGAACGTGCAAGCTAGTTAGAGACTGAAGCTTTGACATTAGGCTGGCATGGACTTCTTAGTGCCTGAAAAACGAAACCACTTCTTCGTGCCTGGAGTGAGAGCACAAGTGGTGGGAGTAAGGGATTTTAAGCTGGGAGCACGCAGGAAAGATGGTGGCATGAAAGAATAAAGATGAGTGCCCCCTACTGTGTTCAGCTAGTTCAATAAATCAGTTACAACTGCATTTTCACATTGAAGTGTAAACATTGGATGAACAATCTTGTTAGTCCATGGTTGTTATCGGGACACACGCTGACAATAATAAGCTTCCATTTCCTTTATCATCAGGACTTCATGGCTGCCAATTTACAGGGCTTGGTATTTCCTTTACTGATCTGCTTACACATATCCACACAGAGAGCAATGTATAGAGTTATACACACACAAATAACAGGAATCCAGGTCTCGAAAAATAGATGAGAAGAAATCAAACAGGCACAGTCAAGTCAAGTAATGCCTGTTTCTCTAACATCAATTTAGCAAATATTCTTCAACTGATACTCGGGTCTCCACTGTCACAAACAGATCAGAGATACTGGAAAGTCAAGGTTATGCACCTGAACACATTTTGTACCATCTGCAAACTGAAACTATTAATAAGAAAAATAGTAATACCCACTGGAAGGCAGCATTTTTTCTTTTGGTCACTTGATGCTTAATCTATTAAAAAATGAGTTATCTGTTGTTGAATAAAATAATGCCATATCAGCCAAGACAAAAAAAAATGCTCTGAGTTAAAAATCATCATAATTATACAAATTTTCTGACATGAAGCTGACTCATTTTAACCTGTCTGTGAAATTTTCAAGGCTGCCTTACATACCACACACCCACATCACTATTTGATTAAAAATATGTGTTACATTTTCCTATTTCCTGATATAAGAATTTCCCACTTGTTAAATAGGGTAAGTTTTCAGCAATTTCAGGTGTCTGAAACGTAATCATAAGCCCAGAAGGAAGTAGAGAAAGGGCCTCTTGCAGGGTATCATAGAGCTAAAATAAATTATGTTCAGGAGACCATAAAAATTCTTGGACTATAGGAAACTTCAGTTGTGGCTAAATTATATTAACTGGCTTAACACAAGTAGTTTTTCTGGTCAGATCAAAGGGAAGAGAGGTAAATATGAGGGGTGGGCAGTAAGGCTTTTTGATTAATACAAATGCATTTTTCATATTTAGCGAAAGGAAAACACCTGAATACAATCTCCAATTGGAAAAAGAAAAATGTATAAAGAAAGCAGAAAGACCAGCACAAGTCTGTTGATAATAATGCCAAAAAATGTACACTCCCTAATGGTTTCTTAGGTATTTCATTCAGTACAGAAAAAAATCGAAAACAACAAAAATATTTTTTTCTGATAATGATCTTTGTTCATCATAAAAATGTTTGCTGGTATTCACAAAAATGTATTTCAAGAATTCATACAAATATAAATGCATTCTAAAAAGATGTATTGGAGAAAACTTACTAAAATAGAAAAAAGGCACTTTTAAGGAAATAATACTTTATATCATCTAAAACATTCATTTATATTTATCACCTAATTCCTTGATAATGCCAGAAAAATTAGATCCTACTACATGTGATGATCCAAAATGATTTTATTATTTTTCTTGTCATATTTATGGCTAAGTGCTAATATCTGTTTATTACATGGAATTGGTAGCCTTAGGGCAGTAGAAATGACTTTTGAGAAAAGAGAAAGATGGGATATATGTTCCTATGAATACATTTCTATAAAATGCTAACATAGTAGAGAAACATTTTAAAAATAACAGAAAAATAATAGAACAGGATCCAGTGAAAAAAGATGACTTGCCAGCCCAGTATTTGCTTGTTCTCACATAAGTACATACGTAGGAAGATGAGGAATTAAGAAATGAATTATCTTTACTGATGATCAAATGTACAAACCCCATTTACAAAATAACTCAAAGGAGACAAAATAGTGCTTTTGAATACACTAACCACTTGTTATATTAGGAGAAACACAAATAATCAGGTCTTGGGTGAGTTATGTTTCCTTACTGCCTTCCGTGGGAACTTGCGGCACTGAAAATAACTGAAGCTCCTTATTTCTGTCACCTTTGTTTCTATGACAAATGCAATTCCTTCTTAAAAAAAAAAAAGGTTCTCAAAGATCAGTGATTGACAGGAGTTGGAGTATGGAATGAACAGAAGGGAACACAGAGGATTTTTAGGGAAGTATGATACTATCGTGTGGATATATGTCATTATAATTTGTCTAAACCCATAACATACACAACATGGTGAGTGAACTGTAATGTAAACTCTGGACTTTGAGTAATTATGATGTGTCAGTGTAGACTCATCAGTTGTAACAGAAGTGCCATTCTGGTGGAGGATGTGGATGGAGAAGGCTGTGCCTATGTAGGGGCAAAGGATATATGAGAAGTCTCTCTACCTTCCTCTCAATTTTGCTGTGAACCTAAAACTGCTCTCAAAAAATAAAGTCTTAAAAAGTTGTCCAATATCTCAGAAGAAGTGCTGTAACTCAAGTCTGTGAGAGTAATTAAATATACCTGACTTCTATAATTGAAAAACTAATGTTTATGTTTGTTGAAGTTTTTTTTTTTTTTTTTTAAGGGGGTGGAGCAGAGGAGAGAGAGAATCTTAAACAGGCTCCACGCCTACCAGGGAGCCTGACATGAGCCTAGATCTCATGATCTTGAGATCATAAACTGAGCCAAAATCAAGAGTCTGATGCTTAACCGACTGAGCCACATAGGAGCCCCTGTTGAAGGATTTTTATAAGCTAGCCCCAAACATTAGAACATATGTTCTCACCCTTTTTCCACCCCCTACTCAACCATCCATGATCTTTGGGGATAAAACACAATATGCTCAATAGGGAAACAAACATTTTTAAAAAATCAGTAGACAAGGACTTTGGTGAGATTCTTTAATTTAGAGACTAGCACTAATAAGATTTATTTATAAGCTCTCATGAAAGAAGAGGAGAGATTCCTTTTACAGCATTCAGTACCAAAGATAAAGCATTATAAGAAAATGTTTTATTAGATCAAACATATGATTTGAAATAAACTCCACTGTGATTTGGATCTATCTCTGAATAAAATATACTAGCAACTGCTTCTCAAATTTGCCATATCCCAGGTCCCTTGTATTGATTTTTCTACAGAGAATGCATGTTTTTAAAAATGTAATTAATCATACTGCAGTGATCAATAGCTTGTTACTTTTAAAAAAAATCAAAGCTCTTTTCCACATAAAAGTAAAAATTCAGCAATCTACTCTAAATGACATTTCTGCTGGGCTTTTGAAAAGTGACCATTATCATGTTAACTCCATGAATCTCCAACAGAGATGACTAAGGATACCACTTGGGTTTCCATTAGCCTGGACTCAGGTGAGAAATACAATTTTCCATGTATTCTGATAATGTGCACCAGTCTGTGGGCATCTCTAGGAGAAATACTAGGTTCCATGCAGAATGTCTGCAGGATTTACTTTTGATAAAACACACATAAGTAGAGAGAACAGAGAACCTCTAGTTTAAGCAATAACTTGGAATTTCTTTCCTTAATTCCTTTGTTAAATAGTTGTGGCAAATATGTAAAAAGAGAGGAAAAGAATATAGGTTGGGTACAAGGTGCTGTATGAGATATTATGCAATGTATCTAATTTAATCTTCATGCTATGACTCTGGGGTATATAATGTAAAATTCATAAATAGGAGCTTGAAGAATCTGAAAGATTGACTAAGATCACACAGTAAGTGAAGCATCCTGGATGCACTCAGCTTCTTTCTACCTGAATGCTGCCCATAATTTGTAGGTATTAATGGAATGAAACAATACAGATGGTCCTTTTTAAAGAAGCCAATCTGTTCAGCAGCACACGCTGACTCCTGGTCTTGATTATTTTCCAAGGATTACATTAAATAATTGCTGAAATTTTGTTTACTTTCCCAGATTTTACCTAATATCCTAAGAACAGGGCCTACACATTATCAACAAAATAATATGCTTATTACAAAGTACTTCACCTGCAGAAATAAACTAGGAGAAGAAACCAATTCTAGCGGGCTTTAGTTGGCAACTCACAGAAATCAGCCCAGTTATAAAATAGTCCCATGATCAACATGGATCAAGTCCCTACTATGTACAGGCACTGTTTGGTGGTGGGCAGAATAGATATTACCGAAATTACAGTCCAGTGGAGACACCCTGGTCATACAGAGGGATGGGTACACAGCACAATGAGAGTGTGTAATGGAGGTTTGATCTAGTCATAGGGTAAGGAAAGGCTGCCTTAGGGAAGTTCTATAATATTATAGAACTATATTATATTATATATAATCATTCATCCTGGTCCCAGGGCCATTAAGTGGACTGAATTCTTTGTACCTTTTGGCACCAGACTTATGATACATAGGTAGAGAAACAAGACACAATAGACACGGTGTATGTTTTTATGTATATGTTTAAGAGTATGTGTATGTGTCTAAACATTCAGGTGTATTTCTTTTTTTTTTTTTTAAAGATTTTATTTATTTGAGAGAGAGAATGAGATAGAGAGCATGAGAGGGGGGAGGGTCAGAGAGAGAGGCAGACTCCTTGCTGAGCAGGGAGCCCGACGTGGGACTCGATCCCGGGACCCCAGGATCATGACCTGAGCCAAAGGCAGTCGCTTAACCAACTGAGCCACCCAGGCGCCCCCAGGTGTATTTCTTTAGGGCTGAAAATATTTCCTTAAGGATGGCCAACCATGATCTTGCCAAAAACAACCAAGAAAAAAATTTAATGGCTTCAAAACACCACTTGGATCATGAGACGGAAGCCAGCGAGAGAAATGCTAGTCTTCTAATTCATGTACTGATGCTATACCCAAAGACTTCTTTGCTTTTGATATATATTTTACAAGCACATAAGCATCATCAGTAATGACTATTCATTTAAAAGTTGTGCCAAGTATTTCATACGAATACCTGGTCTCCTCATAACATCTCTATGCAACAAGTAGGATTATTATTCTATTTTTACAGAAGAAAAGATAAAGATATGCAAAGATTGAGCTGTTTGCCTGAAGTCAGGCAGCTAGTAAGTGTCAGATCCAGTTTTTGAATCCAAGTCTGAAAGATTTATATCTGTGTTCCTAACTGTGATCCTCTTCTGCTTCTCTCTAAAACCATTTTCTATAGAACCTGAGCAGGACTCCATTCTACTTATGAGAACATCATGGAAATCATAAATGTAAGGAGCAAAAATATTTGCTTTTCAACCTAACAAAACAACATTCTGTTTTCCACATACAGTCTGAAATGTACCACAATGCCAAAAATTAAAAATACCACAGTCAGGAACAAGTGTTCCTTGTGAGATGTGACTTCAAGTCTTTTAAAAAAAGAAACTTCCATTTGTTGAAGTACATCTATAGATGAATAACATGTATTTGAAATACTCTTCTTAGAAGAGATGATAGCAATACAAGGCAGACATAAATGTCTAAGGAAAGCAGCGCTCGCCTCAACTTTCAGCTTTTTCCTCTTTACCATCAGCATCCCAGCTGGGGAAAATGGAAGGATGAATGCGGTCATGGGTCTCAGAGGGAAGTAAGAGGGAAAAAGCAGAAAAGAATGGTTCAAATAGAGCAGCTCTTGCTATGCAGGCAGTGTTTTTCACTTGATGTTTGCTGGACTCTTTCACAAACATAATCTCATCAATCTTCAGAATAACATTTGGAGGAAAAGGGATCTCAGTACTTAATGTCCTGCTTTGCTAACTAGAGTATACTGGACAAGTGAGTGCAAAGGGGTGGGTGATTAAAGAGGATGACCAGGAAAGGCAAGGTTGGGGTCCTGTAGCAGTGGATACGTCTTATCCTCCAAGGTCTGGTTGGCCGCCCTGATGAGCATGGCCGTTTTCCAGACAGATGCCTGTCTTCCGCCCTCTCCTCTGGATCCCAGCTGGGCACCAAGAAAGGTTCAGGCACTGAGCAAAACAATCAGGCCTGCTTTGACGAAGTCAATAGGACTTGACTTTGGGGTTCTGCATTTTGGTTTTTTTTTTTAAGGTCCAGTTATGCATCCTCTATCCAAATGGTCTTTAACACATTGTTCCTATTCCTATAATAGTGGCGAGGGAGCAATCTGGCTTAGAGCAACATGTAGAAGCAATATGTATGGTTTCTGAATATCTGATAAAAAAGTGAGGTGTCAGCTCCCACTGGTGAACAAAACTGATGTGTGAACCTTTAAAACGACCTCGGAAGTGGATCCCTGTTTAATCCCAGAGTGATTTCTCATGGAGGTGGGGCAGCTCTGCAGGGACCACAACCTGTGTTTCTTTATGCAGCAGCTCTATCAGCATCACAGCATGAGGAGCATATAAAATTTATGGAAATGGTGTTTCATGTTTCTGAAGCCCCAGCTGGTAGGCTGGCAAGAGGCACTTACAATTCAGGCAAAAAAGGACAGAACCGGTAAAGTCGTATGGATTGACCTCCAGCATGGTGGATGCAGGATCTGGAGTCAGATGGCTGGATTTAAAACCTGATTGCAATCATTCATAAGCTACTTCACCATGGACGAGTTACTTCTCTGTATCTCAGCTTCCTCAAAAATGGAAATAGTACTGCAAAACTTCAAGGTGTTATAGTGCAGTTAAAGAAAATGCGTAAGTTACTTAGCACAGTGACTGGAAGCGCTCAAACATGTTAGCTGTTATGACTATATATTCATTTTAAATTTTCCTTAGAAAGAGTCTTACTAGAAGGTTTCTATTTGGTTTATACAATAAAACAGAGAAAATTTTTCTTCAATTTATTTTCTAACTTAAAAAGGATATATATGCATATATAAGCATGTGGGCATATACATACATATGTATGTCAAAACTACTAGGTTAATTAAAAAGTTAAGACACAATAATCAGGTATCATGAACTTAAAGGCCATAGGATCTTTTAGTGGGTAATATGGATACATCTAAATTTTCTCTGTTGATATTCAGATGTCTCTGATAATTTCAAATTTCATTTACCAATATAGCATACCTGCTTATAAACAAAATATACATTAAGAAAGAATTTTCCAGCTTTTCCTCTTGCCTACCTTGACCTAAACATACCATCCTGAATAGTAGAGAAAATTAATTATATTTCATATATCTTTTATATACAGCATATATAGATGTTGCTGGACCAACACTCTGTGATGAGAACTGCCATGTTTATTTTACTAGCTTCCTTTAAAATTCTTATTTTGGCTTTTGCTGTACTCTAGCCATGTTATGGTATTTAGCTACTTCAAATTGAAGGTAGGGACACGGCTAGTATACTTTCCTACTATGTATCTAATTGCAATTAAAACAAATTCCAGCATCACTGGGGATACAGAGGATGGGTAGAATTTTAAATATTTGTAAAGCAGGCCTTAAGTCTCTTCCAGCAAGATGTATCTCTTCTAACTATATTTGTCACTATTTTTCCTAGTTTAAAATCTTTAACTCCAAGGAAAGATTATTACACTCCACCCCCAACCATGTTACATTTAAATCCTAGCAGGAATAACGTAGCATCCTTAGGAAGAAGACATGCTTTTTATACCGAGAGTAAAAAAAGTAAAATCCTGTGTGTGTGTGTGTGTATCTAAATATACATATATTTCTTCAGAATACTTGTAAAGTGTGTAAGTGCATATGTAGAAATATTTCCAAAAATATTAATCTCAAGAAAATGTTAAACCAGTTAAGTCTGAAATTATCTATGGTTATGCATTCATATATTCATTCATTCATGCGCAAGCATATATTTCTATCTTACTCCACAAGACTCAGGATACCCAAATGAAAAGAAACAGTCCTTTTGCTTTAGTGCCTTCAAAGTTAGTTAGGGAATAAAGAATGTTCTCAAGTAATTATAATGTGGTGTAGCATGGAAGAGAGCCACCAAATAGAAACCGAGGGCTATGGAATTTTGAAAAAAGGATTCACTTTTAGCTGGTGGGGTGGGATGTTCTGCAGCCAGATAAAAAGGGACAGGGTGAAAAAGAGGAAAGAATAAGGTTGCATCTGAGTCAGTGGTTTACAGCCCTCAGTAAGAAATTATAGAGGAAGGGCATTCCAGGTGGAGGAAGAAAGATATGCAAGGGTGCAGAAGAGCAATGGCATTGGGTGTGTTCATCAAGTGGGAATTAGCTAATTCAAAGCAAGGCCAGATGACAAAGCATAGTTGCAAGGCCAGATGACAAAGCATAGTTGCAAAAAAGGCATGAATCCTATTCCTTTTTTTTTTTTTTAAAGATTTTATTTATTTATTTGAGAGAGAGAATGAGATAGAGAGAGCATGAGAGTGGGGAGGGTCAGGGGGAGAAGCAGACTCCCTGCTGAGCAGGGAGCCCGATGCGGGACTCGATCCCAGGACTCCAGGATCATGACCTGAGCCGAAGGCAGTCGCTTAACCAACTGAGCCACCCAGGCGCCCCAGCATGAATCCTATTCTTAATAGAGTCTGGATGTGGAAAATGGCAAGGGTTAAAGATTACAAAGACTTTAAGCTTCCATAGCCAAGGAAGGGGTGATGCCCTTAAAACAAACAGGAAAAATCAGGTTAAACAGAAATAGTATTTTTTTGGAAACCATGACAATTTCAGGTTGTATATCAATGAATTTGAAGTACTAGGATAGCAAAAGAAACCATCACAAGTAATACGAATAAATTATGTTGGCCTATCTGAAAAGGACCTAAGACGGGACATACCTTATTTAGTCTTATACCACTGACCCTCTTTTCCTCAGTGTTGGAAACCCTGTTCCATTTTCCCCAAGGCACTCCTGTCATTCTTTGCATTTTGAATTTTAATATGTATCTCTGATTAATCTTTTACCCTTCTATATGCTGAGCAATTTGAGATAAAGGTTTATACATGTGGTCACGATATTCTTCATGGTAATTAGCAAGAGGTCTTCTCCATGTAACAGTGACTTGGAAAACAGAAGTTCTAATGAATAGGGAAGGAAACAAGTCTTCCTGAGGAGCCTAAAACAAATCAAGAGAAAAAGAACCAAGAGCAGCTACAGCATATTCAAAAAGGAGTTTTTCCATAGAGTGAAGACTATTGCACAAGCTAAAATCACTGAAATATATGGTATATAAATACAGCCTATCTCTTTGAATTTTATACTGCTTTTTGTATTACCACTGCATTTCAATTAGTTTTAAAGTATTCTGAACACCAGAATGTCAAAAAAAAAAAAAAAAAAAAGGCAGAGTGTTTGATTTCTTTTTTTGTTTTTTTTAATTTTAGGTCCAAGATTACAAAAAAAAAAAAAAAATGGAATGTTCAAATTTTTCTTATAAAGGAGAAAATAAAGAGTCTGTCACTGGGCCTGAAATATTTTATGCACATTTAAGGTAGATATACCATAATATCATTTTGCTGTTGTTAAAAATACCTAACAGTACTTTTAAAACAAATAGTATAGCACCTCCATGTGCGCTAGACTTTATAGCCTCAAAAGTCCTTGATTCCATTTCATCCTGACCACATTCCAGTAAAAGAAGAAGTCTTAATTCATTTACAAATGATGACAGTGAAGCTCAGGGTAATTCACCCAAAGTTTTTTGTTGTTTTTTTTTTAAAGATTTTTATTTATTTATTCATGAGAGACAGAGAGAGAGAGAGAGGCAGAGGGAGAAGCAGGCTCCCAAGGAGCAGAGAGCCCGATGCGGGACTCGATCCCAGGACCCTGGGATCATGACCTGAGCCGAAGGCAGACGCTTAACCATCTGAGCCACCCAGGCGCCCAATTCACCCAAAGTTTTGAGGCTACTAAATCAAACAGCCTGATAAGTAATCCCCATCTTTGGATTTTTTTTCTTATTATTATGGTTATTGTTATGTATTTATTTAACTCCAACTGGTTATTCTTGAAAATTCAGCTTTCTTCCTCATTTAGGATAAAAGCAAAGCTTCCAACTGCTTTCAGTAACTACTGAATCCTAAACACAGAAGCAGTATTTTTGTCTGGCAGTACTAGGTTAATGTAAAAATCGAAGGAATGAACACTCTTAACAACCTTTAAAAAATTATTTCTTCTTCCAAGAGCATTTACTAGAGCAAACTGCTTCCTACTCTCAGAGCCAAAAAAACAGGAGTATTCCAAATATTTCCCACACATATATAATTGGATCGATTGTTTATATAGACCTTTGGGGGAATTATGTAGCAACTCTATATTCTACCAAGATTTTATTTTTAGCAGGTCCTAGATTTTAAGTAAGCTAATTTCATTATTTCCAAATCTATCCTCTTATTTCCCTGTATTGGAACAGCTGTATTCTATTATGGTGCTCTATCTTCTAGAAATGTGGACCACATCTTCTATTAGGTAGTGCACCATTCCCCAAAAGAGATGATGGTTGAATTCTGGCTGAAGGAGAACTGTTAGACTGTCCCATGTGATATCATTTTACCAGGACACAGACAAGGAAACAAAAAGTCAAGTGAACATAAAAAGCCTGATTCCCCACTTGGAGAATACTGCACTTTACATAGGAGTTCTGCAAAACTTGTGTTTTTCACTTCAAATATCTATGTCTCATTTCTCCTATAAGTTTATTATGAGAATAAAAAATAAATGTGAATATGCTTTGAACACTATATCCAATGTCCTAACATGAAAATTTGGGGGGATCCCATGATATTATATTTCAATACAATTTTGTCAATGGTGATATTTCTCTACTCATCTGTACATCTATACCTTTGTCCTGTACTATGGGGTAAAATACAACTGCTTAGTTTTCTCATACAGACATGGTGGGTGTTTTGACTCATTTCATTCATGTTCAGACTGTTCAGAGGACGGACTCAACTCTCTTCTTGACGATATGCAAATATCAAGTTTGAAACTTAATTTTCAATGAAAACCTTCATTCATTTCCATGCAAACATCTAAATTTAAAAGACTAGGTCACACACACACACAAGAAAACCTAGTCAATACTTCACTTAACATGTGTTACCTCTATTACACAGTCATAAAAATGTGCTTTTAATGATTTTCCAAGTAGTTAAAAAACAAAAGATGTGCTTTTGAGGCTCCCTGTATCTTAATAGTGGTTATTACTGAAAGAACACTGCATTGATTTATCGACAACGTCGGGTCTCAGAGTGAATTCCAAACTATTAAGCTGATGTCATCTTGAAAAAATATATATAGTTAAAAGGCAGAGACATATAGCTATATGAACACAGTGACATATGACAAAGGTCTATGAAACCTCAGAACCCTTCCCCTTATAAATGAAAATGAATCAAATGTAAGTGATTTCCAGTCTTTACTAAGGCACCAATAAAACAGATCTGAGTTTGAAAGCAGTCAAAATCTGTTTTTACTGTGTTTATTCCTAGCCAGTTTTATTTTGGCTGATGAAGATAGCTTTAACACTACTGAGATTTATCTTACTTTCATTAACATTTCAACAGTATTGAAGAGCTGTATATTTTACCAAAGTAGTAAAAGTTGAATTTATTTTTCTAAGACTGTAATAAATAAGTCAAGAGTACAGCTTTTAGCCAAATAAATGAGTAAAGACCTTAAAATTATTTTCCAGTTTCAACCTCAATAAAATCAATTGCACTTAATCATTTCAAAGTTGCATTATGACTTTGATATTAATTTCAAGTTTGTATCTAGAATAGTTTTTATTTGATGACTTTAAGACAGCAAAATAAATTAAAAACGTACTATGAGGAAACAAGGAAATCCGGGTTTGGAGGATTCATTCACCTGTCTTTGCTTTTCAATCATTGTGCCCTAATCTTGACTGAAAACCAGGTATCCCACTACCTTTCCTAGCAAGCAGCCTGATAATTCAATCAATACAATCAATTCCAGGAACAACTCAAATTGCTTGATTAGTTCAGTAGCTATCATTTCTTTTAACATTTTATGATAATGAGTACATAATAATAATCCCAATGAAATAATAAGAACAAATATACATGTCCTTCATGAAGGTCATAAATACATATTTTTCATTTATCTACCATATATATACACGTATGATTTTCATGAAGAGAAACATTTGCATACATAGTACTCCCATAGGCTCATACTAAGTGAAAAGATGTTTCTGAAGTCCTGAAGAATGTGCTATGTTTGTATGAGAGCCCATAAGCTATAAAATCCAATTTTCCATTATGTCTATTATTGGTCATTTTTTCTTAGACTTGTGATCTCTGTGTTTCTGATTCTATAACCATAAAATAGATAATATACACACAAATATATATGTGCATGTAATTACAGAACCAAATGTTTCATAAACAAAAACATTAATGTTTCTCTAAAAATTTAAGAGAAATGCCAAATGCTAAATGCAAATACTATACGAGTAATGGTAATAAAGTGACCTCTTATTGAAATATAAAAAATATCAAAGGTAATTCATTATTTTTTTTATGACAGAGGAACTGTCAACCAAAATCTTCATTTAGAAGAGAAAGGATTGGTGAGAAGGGGAAACATAGATGTAGGCGGAAGATAATTTTTGTTTTCCAAACTATAAGATCTACCTACTAGCTACATCTAGAACACGTCAACAATATGTTGTGATCCTGAAACTTCAATCTACTGAGACTAATAATAGTAAGAAGTCAAATGATAAATGATACATTGTACGAATACAGCCATGCAATTACACAAATGTTAAATTGCCAAGTCAACAAAAATTCCTATGTGTGCACTTGTCAAATAGGACTTGGCACATCAAAAAGAAAAAAAAAAACTAAGAGAAAACTGCTCCATGTAAGCTCTTCTTATACCTTTGTTTAATATAATTAATGAAATTGAAATGTATATTTTATTTCTGACCATTCTTTTGAGTGCAAATCAATATTAATGATAATTACTTCCTATCTTCAAATCCATTTATCTCCCAAGTCTGGGAAGATGATACACAGGCTGTGTGTCCACGTGTTCTTACACAGTCTCTAGGATGTTAAGCCTGTACTTGGTCATTTCTGTCACTTTAATAACACTCTCCATCCAATGAGCTAACTAATATTTATGTTTTCAGTCTCTGCTAATTTAATTTAAAGGTGATTAAAGGTGATTCTCTGAAGAGACTAAGAGAGGATATGGACTTTTTATGACATATGCTTACAAATAGAATAAAATGTATGCTTATCTTTTGGGTATGTCACCCATTTATTTATTCGTTCAGAAAATTATTACTGAGTTCTCTCTAGACAGGTAATGGACTCTGGTACTAGATTCTATAGATGCTACAATGAATAAAACTAAATCCCTTTCTTCAACAAGTGTGCTTTATAGTGGTTACTGGATTACCTATATAAATGACTCTTCCCCCCCCCCCCAATTTGAACCGTAATTTTTCTTTCCGGAAGTATAAGCATAAATTGATTATACAAATAATCAAAAAAGTTTCATAAACCTTGTATTTTTGTCAAGTGATAATTTTAAGCTCTAGATGAACAAAATCAACAAAATGTCAAAATCATTGTAGAATGTAAATATTATGAAATGTTAACAAAGGTTTACACTATAAATTATCCTAAGTAAACATGTTCCCATTGCTGTGTGTGTGTGTGTGTGTGTGTGTGTGAGAGAGAGAGAGAGAGAGAGAGAAAGAGAGAGAGTGTATAAATGCTTTAAGTTGAATGGAATTTTTCATTTCCCTTTAAGGGAAGCCAGTATGGACAATTATTGCAACTAATCTTAAAGATGGCTGGTCCACTTAACACCACTCCCCTTCCTATAGAAATGGCCCTTCATGTCTAAGGGTATGTGTGCTCTAAAACCCTGCTCCCTGACCAGAGCTTACCAAACCAGAGTAAACACCCTGATTCAAGCTGGAGCATTCAGATTCCCTCTCCTAGAAATTTCAAATTTGGAAGTCATTGTCAGTAAATGGCCAGCAACTCTTACTGCTATGGCATCCAGAATAATTCTTGTTCTTGCCTTATTTACCCATACTGTCCAGCAATTTCTTCAACTAAATAGACCACCCAGTCTTTTCTCATCAAATCCCCTAAAGCTGAAGTGAGCTGGGGACAATTTATATCATTTGCAAGACATTGAACTAAAGAATATATAAGTAATGGGGTGGGGGTGGTGAAGGAATAAAATAAACTTACTTAGCCTCTGGTCTGGTGTTTATGAGAGATGATATTACCAAATGTGAGATGACAATGACCTTTTTAAAGAGCCTAGCTGTTCAGAAAATAGGAAAATGTTAACAGGATTAATAGCACTAATATAAAAAAAGCAAGGTACAAAGCATCTCTCTCCTCTTTTTTTAATTTTACAAAAAATAAAGTAGTTCTCAGTCTACTGAATTTAAAATCTTAATGTTAAAGAAAACTCACTTAAGTGATTTTTTTCATTTATGAATATTTTAGACTTAAAAGTTTAGACTATGACATCAAAGAATCTAGCATTCCTATACAAAATCATTGTATAAATTTTACTTAGATAGTACTTGAGTATTTAAAAGAATCTTTCCCATTTAAGCCACACTTTTTAGCCTTTTTAAAAAAGTAGCAACAGATTACAGTAGAGAAAAATAAATGGTATACATGAAACAATGTATGTCGGACTGCAGAAAAAGAATATTGCAATTGATCGCATGAGGGAGGGCTGGGAAGAAAGGGGGAAAATATCTTATGAATAAGAGAAAAAGTTCCAGGGTTTTACACTGTCAAATCTCTAACTTTCCTTCTTCCCACTACCATCATTTGTGGGGAAAGACAGAAATTAGGTTGCTTGAAAAGGCTCATTTGGACAGTCTGTCATCCCACAGAGACTGTGTGTATGTGAGACAAATAGGGGTCCAAATGACCTGCAGAAAAATAGGTATCCGTGGAGTTTGTGACACTAAGAAGAAAATTTAGGACAAACCGCAGAAAAGGATTTTAAGTTTAAGGTAGAATTCATGGTAAGTCTCAAAGACTGAAAAATTAAATACTGTTGAGATATGTATCAAATTGTACCTTATTTAAAAAAAAATCCTGCTCCAAAATTAATACGTATTTGCTGTTCTATTCAATGTTTACTAAAATTTAGATGCTTTAAGAATAGATGTAAGGCTCGGTCCTTCTGCCGTGCGGGAGCCATGGCGGCCTCTGAGGCGGCGGCGGCGGGGTCCGCGGCTCTGGCTTCGGGCGCCCCGACCGTCCCGATGGCCGGGAGGGTAGCCGCCGCCGCCGCCGCCGCCGCCTCGGGCCCGTGGGGGCCCCCCAGACGGCTGAGGGGCAGCCGGCCGCGGCCCGCGGCGGCGAGGCAGCAGCCCGCGGGTCCGGCGCCTCCGGCCGGGGAGCTGATCCAGCCGTCGGTGAGCGAGCTGTCCGGGGCCGTGCGGACCAACATCCTGTGCACCGTGCGCGGCTGCGGCAAAATCCTGCCCAACAGCCCGGCGCTCAACATGCACCTGGTCAAGAGTCACCGCCTGCAGGATGGCATAGTAAATCCAACAATAAGAAAAGATTTGAAAACTGTACCGAAATTCTACTGTTGTCCAATTGAAGGATGCCCTAGAGGCCCTGACAGAACCATTTTCTCCATTTTCTCTCGTAAAACAGCACTTTATGAAGATGCATGCTGAAAAGAAGGGTAAGTGCAGGAAGTGCAGCAATTCCTATGGCACGGAGTGGGACTTGAAAAGGCATGCCGAGGACTGCGGCAAGACCTTCCAGTGCACGTGCGGCTGTCCCTACGCCAGCAGAACTGCGTTACAGTCCCACGTCTACCGCACTGGCCACGAGATCCCGGCAGAGCCCAGGGATCCACCTAGTAAGAAAAGGAAAATGGAGAGCTGCTGCCCAGCCAGAAGTTGTCCAGTAAGCCCACTGAGTCCTTGAGCACCCAACCAGTTCCAAGACCAGACACTCAAGAACTGGAAACTTCAGATATAAAGCTGGTAGCTTCTTTTGAAGACTCCTGCAGCTCTCATGCCGGAAAGCAGACTCTTACAACACCTCCGAGATACCCTCAGAAGTTGCTTTTACCCAAGCCCAAAGTGGCTCTGGTGAAACTTCCTGTTATGCAGTTTTCTCCCATGCCTGTCTTTGTGCCTACAGCCGACTTCTCGGCCCAGCCTGTGGTGTTGGGTGTCGATCATCAGGGTTCTGCCCCGGGCGCTGTGCACATACTGCCCTTGTCAATCGGAACCCTGATCCTCGGCCTAGATTCAGAGGCTGGCTGTCTTAAGGAAAGTCTCCCTCTTTCAAAAATTGTAAGTCCTTTTGCTCTGGAGCCAGTTAGTACAGTGTTCAAGTGAACTTGGGGAAGAGCCTGTCTAATCCTTTACAAGAACTAGGGAACACATATCAGAAGAACAGCATTTCTTCAATCAACGTACAGACAGAGCTGTCTTACGCCACGCAACACTTCATACCTTCCACACAGTGGGCTGGGCCTGATTCTTCTGTATCGTCTTGTTCTCAAACAGATTTGACGTTTGGTTCTCAAGCCTCCCTTCCCATCAGTGTTCATACGCAAACGTTTTTGCCCAGTTCTAAGGTGACCTCATCCATAGCTGCTCAGACTGATGCGTTTATAGATGCCTGTTACCAGTCAGGTGGGATCTCCAGAGAAACCCAGACCAGTGGAATGCAAGGTCTGACAGATGACTGAGTACAGATGGACCAAGCTGTTGACATTTTTGGGAGCGTCCATTCATCCTACGGTGTTTCTGCAGACAGCATTATAAGCAGCAGCTTAGTAGTGGAGACTGTCGCTCATGATTTGTTACCTCAGAACCACCCTAAGACTTTACATCATGATCTTGAGAAATCCGCAATGATTATAAACTTCAGTGCACAGCACAGTATGCTTCCTTCACAGAACATGACAGATAACCAGACCTAAACTATAGATTTATTAAGCGATTTAGAAAACATCTTGTCAAGTAATCTGCCCAGTCAGACACTGGACAATCGTAGTCTTTTGTCTGACACAAATACTGGATCTGACCTCCAGCTCCCATCTGGCCCGACCCAGAATCCCGCAATTGATTTTGATACTGAAGAGTTTTTGTCCGCCTCAAATATCCAGACTCAAACTGAAGAGAGTGAGCTTAACACCATGACCACCGAGGCTGTCTTGGAATCACTGGACATAGAGACCCAAATGGACTTCTTCCTTGCAGACACATCTGCTCAGTCCTATAGTTGTAGGGGAGATTCTAATTTCTTAGGCCTTGAAATGTTTGACATGCAGACACAGACAGACTTAAACTTCTTTTTAGACAGTAGCCCCCACCTGCCTCCGGGAAATATTCTGAAACACTCCAGCTTTTCCATGAGTACTGATTCATCTGCCACAGAGACCCAAACTGAAGGAATCTCTGCTGCTAAAAACATACCTGCTGTAGAGAGCAAAGTTCATTTGAACAGTACAGAAACACAGACCACGAATTCTGGCTTCGAAACCCTAGGGAGCTTGTTCTTCACCAGCAACGAAACTCAAACAGCCATGGATGACTTTCTTCTGGCCGATTTGGCCTGGAACACAATGGAATCTCAGTTCAGCTCTGTAGAAACCCAGACGTGTGCGGAACTACACACAGTCTCCAACTTATAAAAATGAAGTCTGAGCGTGCGACGGCGTTTACGATTTCCTTCTGGGTTTGGAAAATGGAGAGTAGGACAACAGTGTTAACACTATTGAATGTAGTTACTGATGCATTTACTTCAATTCTTGGAGGGTCTTTGCCTTTTGTACTTGTAAACATGAAATTTGTGTATAAATGTAAGTGTATTATAAAGTATAAGATGTTGATCTAAAAATATTGTTTCTGTGTTGCCTACATTTGCCCTGTCATAGTGAGTCTTCCCATCTTAAAAACACAAGTGTATTTCACACCTTTCAAACCCATCTAGCAATTAGCTGAAGCCAAGCTTACCAGGTACTAGGGTACAGACTTTTCAGATCTTCAAAACATTTCAGTGGAAATGTGTCTTGCTTAACCTAAATTGCACCTACAATTTTTGACAGTGTTTGTTAGAAATTCCTGTTTCCTGATAGTAAATCTAAAGAAATGGGATGCCACACGTCAGATGTAAGCGCCAGCGCTTCGATGGCGTGAGACTCATGCTGCCTGCAATTTCATCTGCTTTGACATCTCACTTTTTTCTGACTTGAAGACAAAGGAGAACTACAGCTGTCTTTAGCTTTTGAGACCATGTAGTCAATGCCATTCTTCCTCCACATGAACTATTGCTGATAACAACCCAAGTGTACAGTACTTTCCTCACAAGACATGTTGCTGTAAAATTACTGCTTCAAGAAGTAGCGGCACGCACTTAGTGTAAAGAGCGATCCTTCTAGTCTGAGTAACCGTACGTCATACCAGCCGTGGAAACTCATACTGGAGTGTGCTCTGGGAACATCCCTCCTACTCTCCCCGGTAGGTGAGGGTGGTGCTCCCACAGCTGCTTCTCAAAGTGTACCTGTAGGCTGGATCTGAGTTTTGTCTAAATGTTAAAAAAAAAAAAGGGGGGGGGGAAGAGAAAAGGACATCCCCGCCTGCTAAATTTCAGTGTAAGTTGATAGGGCAAGTGTGCAATCAACAATTATTCTAAAGTGAATCTTCTCATCCACTTCTCATCTTTTCCTTGAATAAGGAAAGACATTGGCCTAGCAAGGATGTTATTTGTGCCTTGAGGATAGCAAGTATAGAACAGATCCACCTAAAATAAGGTATTCTGCATTTTATTGCTTTATTTGTTTAGATGGCAATACCAGTCTTCAAAGAAAAGGAGGTGAAGACCAGTTATTTCAGTAATCAAGAACATCCATGTTTTTAGATGGAAGCATGGTCATATATGCTTTGGAGGTTTACTGTATTTAGGATTGTTGTCCAACTTTCAGTCAAGGAAAAATCGGTGCAACCAGTACGTTTTCTAAGTTTATTAAGAAAAAGTTCCTTCTGTGGCACATGCTTATGCTGCTGAAGGCAAAATCCTCAAAATAAAACCTAAGGAGTAGACTAATAGCCCCAAGTACATAGATGATGTTACTACTAATTCCTATCCCATAGAAGAATAGTTGGTAGTGAATAAATAACATATCCTGGAGAGATGAACCCAACCTGGCAGATTAGAGTTTGCTTTGGTCACAGTGGCCTATGACTATGGGTTTCAAAACAAACATAAAGCCTTAACTTAGAATTTCATTGTTTTAGAATCGTCACTGCCTTAATGTTCAAACATTGATTTCAGTTCTCCCAGTAAAGGAGAAGTGCATGTTTGTTTATGGCTTTTTTGTAAATATAAATGCAGTGATCTTTGGCTTTAAAAAAATTTGTTTCTGTGAAAATGTTTGATAATCCAGCCAATAGAGTTATTTACAGAACAGTTGAGCATGTCATAGTTCTTCATGTACAAGAACTGTTCCCTCCCAAAACCTTAGTTACCTGAATTGTCCTAAGATTATTCGTAAAAACTGAAATTCAGTGATTAAAGAGAATTGAGAATTCTAAAAAAAAAAAAAAAAAGAATAGATGTATTCTTTTTTTCATTTTATTTTTTTAAAGATTTTATTTTTAAGTAATCTCTACACCCAATGTGGGGCTCAAACTCACAACCCCGAGATCAAGAGTTTCATGCTCTACCCACTGAGCCGGCCAGATGACCCAAGAATAGATGCATTCTTATAGGGACTGTTCCTTATCATGTACACAGACAATTCATGAAGCCACTTCTTTAGAGTATATGTGGTCTAATCTTTCTTAGAGGACACTGCAAACCAGAGTGGTAGTTTTTCCATTTTTGTACTGAAGATTTCTGGGAAGCCTCACTTGGGAGTTATCTAGAACTGGTTTTGGTTCCAGTTTTGCTAATAAGTACTTTTAGGCATTTGAGCATTTTCATTAACCTGAACTATCTCCATTTCATTGACCTGACATGTATTTTCAATGAATTCCTACTGGAAAGAAGAGCCTCTACTCAACTGAAATGTGCATTCCTAGGATAAATCTGCCTAACAAGATTTGTACCCAATTTCCTGCTATAAAAATCTTTGTGGATAATCCACTTAACATACCTCAGTGTGTATTAGGAGTACAACAGGGCAAGAGGGTACAAGGAGATTTGAGCTACTTGATCTTCAAGGTCATTTCTGGTATTGACATAATAAGCACTCAAAATATTTTTAATCAGTAAATAAATCAATGAATGAATGTATATAAGACTATTAGAACAATTTTTAGCAAATCATTAAACTGACTTAGCCACAGCCTTACTTCTTTAACAGCTTGTTTATGAGGAACTATGTCTTTGGGGGGGCAGCTCAGCATGGTCTCTTGGCTCACTGGCTGTTCTGCCCCTCTGACACTTAATAGCTTTGTGATCTTAGGCAAGTTACTTCTAGATTCTGTTTATCTGTAAAATTGATTTAATAGTGTTTTTGTAAAGATTCAATGAAATAATACACAGAAAGTGCTTAACATAGTATCTAGCATTTAGAAAGTGGTCCATAAGTATTAGTTATTTTTAATACATTTTATGAGCTCACCTAAAGTGAAAGATCAGCTCTTTGAGCTAGACCCTCCTAGTGGCAGACTACAAATAAACTGGCCGCAAACATCACATACCACCATAACTGATGAATGCTTTTAGAAAACATTTTTATAGAATTATACTATTCAAGACTACATTCTTCATAAGAAATACAGTATGGTGTGATCCTGCTTCCTATTTTCTAACCAGACTTTTGTGCTGGGCATCCCTTTTGCCCTGCTTATGTCTTTCCCAATAAACACCGACAGATGTTAAGTGACAAAAATTTTTACGTTAGGAAAGGGAATAGAAATTCTGTTCAGAGTTGTTTTTTTTTTTCACATTAGAGGAGCAGTATTTTTCTCACAGTGTTTTCCTATTTGCTACTAACAAATAGGAAATTGGCATAACCGAAGACCGCCCATCTTGTGAGCACCTGGACCATAATTTATAGTCAGAAGCATCAATTCAAAGCAGCAGAGAGATGCTTCAGTAATTATGAAATCTTGTGAAAGTGAAATAGGCAATTAGTGTATTTCCATTTTATTTTTTAATTTTCATGGGAAGCTCAAGTGTATTCAATTTCTTCACTTGCAATTATAGGGCTAATTAACGGGAATTGGTGGTGCTCTGTGTATGATAATGACACTTAGTTGTGGGTTGGAAAACCAATAAAGAATTACAAATGAAATTAAATTCAATATGAAAACAGCCATATTGAAGAAGGGGTGAGAAGAGCAGCTAGCAACTTAAATATTAAACAGCTACACAGAATATACATTTACAGTTGCCTGGACATTTATGAGCCAAGTACCCAGTTATTCATTGGAACATTAATTTATAGTCTGACAAACATTAAACTTTCACAAACCTAAACTATGGCTGAGATTTATTTTCCAAAAATGTGCTCAATTATTTTGGGGAACCTATACAACATTAAACCATTCAATCATGCTTTACTGTGACAGATGCTTGGAACCGAAATACGAAGAAATACATCCTATGTCTCTGATACCACAATTGAGTTAAAAAAAAAAAAAAAAAGCAGATACATCAACATCCATAATCACACATATTTTCAACCTCTACTCTGAACATTGCTTTTACCTCCTTGTCTCCTGGAACCTTCTTGAGGAGTGGCTCTTTTCTTTCCTAAAAGCTCGGTACCATCAATACAGAAGGTAGGTGTCTTAACTACCACTGCACATATTTCCCCTTTCCCCCCAAAAAACACCCAGTTGTGAATTTACTGTCACCAAATCATATCTGCTGTATCTCCTTGTCACAGTCAACTATGGCAACTCCAGATGATTGCTCCTCAATCCTTTTAAATTTTAGTGTCTGGATTCCTGTAAATATACTCAAAACCGTCATAATTCTTTGTAATATCAACATCCAAAAAATTAACCTCTCAATACTCTGGCCACTCAAATCCTTAACTTCTGCACCTCTAATAATATGGTGATCTTATCACCACTTTACTTCAGCCCTTTATGCCCAAGCTCCACTCTATCTTATTAACCATAAATGCAACACACCCACAATCTCAATTTCCATAATCCCATTCTATTACCATCATCTTCTATCATTCCAACTCACTCTGGTACCACCACAATTATTCAACTCCTGTAGGACCAAGAATTGATTGACCTGATGATTACTTTGCTTATGTTCTTAATTTCCTTTTTACTTAGCTTAAAATCCATGGTCCATTATAAGGCTTATCATAATAAGCCTAACTACTAAGTTTAAACTACTGTCACTTTCTTGAGTCATTCATTTTTTTAAAATTTTTCTATAAATACATCCAACTCTGCACTTACTACATGCACAGTTGAATAAATGGGAGAGCTACACTTCTTGCCACTTGTCCTGCTGCCAAAACTATCATCATCTCCTGGATTAATGGATTCCAGCTTCTTGCATCACCTCAGCAGGGTATTTTCAACACATCATTTCCTACTACTTCCCTCCTTGCTCACTACCTACTAGTCATACTAACCTTTTTGTTATTCTCAGAATAATCCAGACCCAAGCCAGGGCCTTTGCCTTCGCTTTTCCCTTGGACTGGAATACCCTTCCCCTAGAGCCATATGGCTCACATTTTCAGGATGGATGGCATTTACAGTATCATAATATAGAAAAGGGGACTCAATAAACTGTTTAGAGAAAAGATGGCAAGAGCACAAAGATGGTCAGTGTTAAGAGGTGTGAAAACTAAAGCCAAAACAATCAAATAGAGGATGAAAGGCTAATCTCCCATCATAGCTCTGTAAGGATCTCTCTAATTGGCAGATATATCCTTAAAAATATAGATGGATCCAGGAGGATATAACAATCCGATCTTAACGGTAATTAAATATTTCAGTCATACAACTGACCACCTTCATATTTCATGTTTTCTATAAAAATATCTAATAGTTTGGATTTTCACGTACCTTTCCATTCCAATACAGGATGAACTACTCACTTTAATGTTTATGCCCCTCTACTAGGTGCTCTCTTTACTCATTGTTTGAGTAAGTCACCACTGTTATTATAACTTAGCATCTCAGGCACTGGCTTACAGGCAAACAATGTAGTGATCATTGATGTATATACGTTGGACTTGATACTGTACATAATATTATTTTAAAAAGATGTATTTATTTATTTGAGAGAGAGAGGGTGGGGAGAGAAGCAGACTCCCTGCTGAGCACAGAGCCTGACATGGGGCTTGATCTCACAACCCTGAGATCATGACCTGAGCTGAAATCAAGAGTTGGATGCCTAACCAACTGAGCCACCCAGGTGCCCTATTGGACATATTAGTTCTAATTAATAAACGGCCCTTTCAGCATCAACTTCAGTGAGTTTATTTTGTTCCAAGAAAAGATTGCTTATCAATATCAATATACTGACTTAATGTTGGTGTTCACTGACAAGACATGGTCCAGCCACAGTAAGTCCCCAAGTAAAAGCCCCTTTATAGGGTCTTGT
This sequence comes from Neomonachus schauinslandi, assembly GCF_002201575.2. Classification (NCBI taxonomy): domain Eukaryota; kingdom Metazoa; phylum Chordata; class Mammalia; order Carnivora; family Phocidae; genus Neomonachus; species Neomonachus schauinslandi. Next base: position 21,979,477 of record NC_058409.1, on the reverse strand, counting down.
GTGTAGAGGTCCCTTTTAGTGCCTTCTGCCTCACCACTCACCATGATGTATTTCCATTTCAAAATGACAATGAATGTGAAGAAGATCTCAAGAAAAAATTTCTACACTCATCATGGGATGTCAGGCTGGCACATACTCTATTGAATTTATGGTTTATTCCAGCAGAAAATAATCACATAGCAAAACGACACTTTAAAATAATACATTTGGTCTTAGAGTGTCATAGTTTTTTGCATGGAAGGTAACAGGGTTGAGGTGGAGGTCAAATCTAAAGAACATAAATAATTCCAAATTTACACCTAAAAATGACATTATTTCACCTAGTTACTCAAAGACATTGGTTTCCTTCCCATCTCCCTCCTGATTATATACTATGAACAACTTGAATTCTCCTAAGTGCACATTTCTACCCCCAAAAGTTTGTTTTATAGAAATAGTCTAGATTCATGCTTTTATTTCATAGCTATTTGAAAAAAGTGGTAAAGAGAGCAAAATTTCATTATCTTGAAGCGTCACACAATTAGAAAATATTTGAGTACCCACTGTGTGCAAACCATTCCACTACATTTGTAAAGGATATGCCAATTTTTCAAATGGTCTCTGCACTCAAACCATATTATAAAACAGAAATATAGAGACATTTCTAGTAAAAATATAGAAAGTAGTAGATTCATAGAGAAATCTACAGAATACAAAAAGACTATGATACATAAAAGGAAGACAGCTGTTTTGCCAATGGAATCAGAGAAGGCTTTAGGAAAGCCCTCCTTGTGAGTTTTAGCAAATGACAATGTAACAACTTTAGTAAGGAACCATTTGCTATTCACAGCCACTACAACCTGTGTTGTACAAAATGCATATTAAAGCGATAAAAATAAAATGAAAGCAGGACGACAAACCTAAGTGTTAACTCACAAAATTCTCACACACTGATGAAACACACTTCTTCTATTAGTAGGTCACTGAAAAGGAATCTAGCACCCTGGTCTGGCGGGCAGTAGCCCAGGCACAGGATGAAACCACACCCTTCTGAACGTAGCCACCATCGACCTGTGACAAACCCTGGATCCTGAACGGAGTGGAGAAGGGTCAGGACCATGAAGGGTGTCTAGCCCTGCATTTTAGACCTTTTCCTGTCCTGAAAGTAAGCCTGCATATGCAAAGATGACTCCTTATTTTCTTCAGGGAAAAGTTAGATTATACAATGAAAATCACCTAAAAATGTCAAAGTGCTTATGCAAGTTAAATACAAATGATAAGAATAAAAAGTAGACTAGGTAAGGCTTTACCTACCCGAGGATTGGGTGAAATTCCTGGAGTGTCAAGGAAAGCTCTTTTTTGGTTTTTCCCCACGTTGTTTTTGGGGTGGTCAAGCCCTACTGTACCAAACACCCAAGTTCCATTTTGTTTTGAGAGTGGAGGGGTATAGAAATAATATCAGACTTTACAGTAAGGGGTCCTGAGTTCAGATTTCATCTCTGCTGCTAATTAGTTGTGGACCTTCAGACAAGTCACTTAACTTTTAGGCTCGTTAGTTCTCTTATTCAAAAGGAAAGGGGCTGACCAAGAGGTTCCTATGGCCCCACCATGCTCTGTCACTTTGGGGAGTAGCAAAAGATTATACTCAGAGTGTTCCGAAATAATACCCAGCATAGGTGTGTATGAAATCAATAGGAATAGGAAATTTTGGTCAGGAGCTCAATAATTACCTAAGTATTCTCTAAAATATAATCCAAGAAAAAAAGTATAAACAGGGATATTAAAAAGGAAGTAATGATTGGAAGAAACCTCCCACAGAAGCACAAAAAAGGCTGGTTTGAGGAAGTAAAGAGAAATGAGGGCAAAGACTCATGACTTTTTTGGCTCGTGCAGTCTCAGGGCATGGCATGTCCAATTTTTGGTTTATTTTCCATGGTGGAAGCCGACCTTCGTGAACTCCACACAACTGTCAACAAGCAACCTCATTTTACATGATGTGCCTTAAAATTCCTGTAATCAGAATTTTCTAGGAAAAGAAACAGATGAAGGCCCGTTGACCTGTAGAGTTTTTGTTTGTTTATATTACCATTAGACAGAGAGCTGAGAGGTACTACTAATTCTTCAGCGAATATTCAAACATTGTTAAAAAAGGACTTTTACAAGCCAGTTCTAAATGTCAAAGTTATTAGCCAGCAACGGAGTTCTTCCTTCAAAGTGAATTTATTCTTTCAAAAATAATGAACACTAAGTTCTTCTTTTAAAGGCAAACCCAAACAACCATCACACACACAAAAAAAAAACCACACAGATTTTTAAATAAATTGAATTGTTCTGAGGCATTTGCATCTGTTGACTCAGTAGTAGCAAAATAATGGACTTCTTCCAGATGATTGAGTTACAGAAAGCAAGTTCTGTTCACAAGCAAATGCAGGAAATCTTTCTGCACAGAGTCAAGAGGAGAAGAAAAAGAAACTGCTCTTGCAAGCCAATATATGCAAAGCATAAAGTATACATGGATTCCTGACTGCTCAAAATAAAAATATTCCCCCTAGGCAGCTACTCAGAGAGGCATTTCCTTAAACATGACACAAAGGCAGCCTCAGAAGAAGGGCAAGGAAAGCAGTGTTTCCTAGGCAGAACGATGATTTGATAACCTCTCCAGGTTTTCTCTTTTCTCATGGTAATGACTTTGTTTGGACTTAACTTTCTAGATCCTGCACATTACATGGAAGAATTCTGGGAGAGCCCTTGCCCTTGGGAACTCTCTCAAATTTGATTCTAGGTGAAGATTTAGACATATGCATATTTAAACATCATATATTCATAATGTAAAACGTGGAGTCAATGAATAGCGGACAAGATTTCCAACTGTTTCCCAAATTAAGTAGAATTATTTGAACTGTTTTCTAAATTCTTAACATGTGTCACTGTAAATTTGCTTCTGAAACATGCCTAGAGCAAGTAAAGAACATTTCAAAACCACCTCCTTTCTTCCAAACACAAAACGGATGGCCAGTGAAGAACTGGAACAATCGATAGAACTCACCTCCAGTCCTGGCTCAGCCACTGTATAATCATGTGCAAATTCTGTAACCCAATGTCAGCCTTCATTTCTCCATGTAAATTGGACCCTATACCTGGAGTGTCAAGGAAAGCTCTTTTTTGGTTTGTGACGGGGCAGCTGCAGGAACAGGAAAGAAGGTGTTAAACACCTGGAAAGTTTCTGACAAAGTGCGCATACCTAAAAATGATCACTAATAATACTAGTAGATAGGAATATCTATCAGCGTATGGGCTAATGATGGAAATATTTTTAAACATAAAATTGTCTCCAACCCAAATGACAAGTCAGTTTTTCCCTAAGTCTTCGTTAGCTTACCTCCATGTTAATTTGCCAAGCCTCCTCTAACTCCTCTTTCTGTAGAATCTGAACAGAAAGACACACTTAAGGGTGATTTCTTCTAAAGTCACCTTCAAGTAATTTACTGTTAGAAACCTCCTACTCAGCATTCACTTCCCTAATTATCCAGGAAATGAAAATAATAACTTTAGAAAAAGACTGGATACCCTCCTTTAGGTATTTAATACAACAGTAACAATGACAGGTTCCCAAGAGTATGAATAAAGAGGGGGAATTCAGGAGAAAAAAGGGAAGAGAGATAGAAATTCCTGCACAAATGTATGTTTGAGATGTCTCAACAATAATAAATCAGATGCAAAATGCTTTAGTATAGTCGAAATTAAACCATTGAAACACATCCAAAATTGTGCGTAAGTATTAATGAAAGTAGAGCTCCAAAGGCTATTTTAAAATCACACAGCTCATTTATTTATGCTGAGAGTTCTTACTTTGTTACTTTTTTTTCAGCTCTTTCCCCACACCCCAAATCAAATACCTGATGAGTTCCAGGCCAGTAGACAATTCACCAAATTATTGCTCAGATTATTTGAGTATAAAAATCTTTTAAAGTTATGCTGTTTCAAAAAAGTAAGAAAATAAATTTAAACATAAAGAAAACACAAACTCCTAGTTATAAAATAAGTAAGTCATGGGGATATAATTTACAGGCATGGTAACTATAGTTAATATAGTGTATTGCATACTTGAAAGCTGCTAAGAAAGTGGGCCTTAAACATCCTCATCGCAAAAAAAATTAAAAAAAAAAAAAAACAAATGTAGTCATTTAATATAGACCAAGTTCTATTGTTGAATCTTAAGAAATTTTGAAATGCAAGAAAGAAAAGAATGCTAAAAGGAACCACACTCAACAAAACCCAGGAACTATTTATTATCTACTGAATGCAAAATTATTTTTAAGTAGAAATCTGTTTTTTATTTAGGCACTGACTCCTAACTGAAAAAAATCTGTATTTTCTCAACAGGCTTTAAAAAAATTGGACAGTGAGAGAGGAATTGATATATATTTTAAAAGTATGGTCATTATTTATTTCAGTCTGATATATAAAGAGCTTGAACAACTTATTCACTGGAAAAAACTCTTCATAAACTGTCAAATAGGCAAATTATAAAAACAAGTATCATATGTGCATACCTCTAGGCCTAAGATTTAGAAATTGGGTTTCTAGTTTGTAGAAAGATGGATGTCCTTGTAAAGTACTTTCATTTCTTTTTTTTTCTAAAAGTGTGGCTCAGGTTCTAAATTTAAGTAACAAATACAGCTACATACATGAATTTTAAAGCTACAATTCACTACACATTACAGTTTTCTTCCCTCTTATAAAAGTTCCTTCTGGCATACATATTCATTCTTTGATGTGAATAAAATTAATTTTGTATTGATAACTGTTCTGAAAATTGTTTCACCTTTGAAAAACATGGTAACATTCTGTGCTACTCCTAAAATCTAGCAGGAATTCCTAATTTACAGAGTAGCTGCACTAGGCAGAAAAATGGCCCCAAAATATATTCACATCAAGTTCCTGAAACTTATGAATGTTAACCTTATTTGGATAAAGGGTCTTTGCAGATGAACTAAATTAAGCATTGGGAAATGACATCATCCTGAATTATCTGGTTGGGTCCTGTATTAGTCATTAGTCAGGGTTCTCCAGTGAAATAAAACCAATATAATATATATAAATAGAGAAAAATAGAGAAAGAGATTTTAAGGAATTGACTCATGCAATTGTAGGGGCTGGCAAATCTGAATCCATACAGCAGGCTGGAAATTCAGGTAGGAGTTAATGCAATCCTGAGTCTCAAATTTGGAAGGCAGGCCAGCATGCTAGAAACTCAGGCAGGTTTTTTATGTTACAGTCTTGAAGCAGAATTCTTTCTCCAGGAAACTTCAGCTTTTGTTCTTGAGGCCTTCAACTAATTGCATGAGGCCCACCCACATTACTGAGGATAATCTTGAAGTCAACTGATTACAAATGTTAATCACATCTACAAAACACCTGCACAGAAACATCTAGACTAGTATTTGACCAAACAACTGAGCATCATAGCCTAGCCAGGTTGACACATAAAATTAACCCAGGTGTCCTTAAAGACACACAAAAAAGAACAGAGAGAAGGCGGCCCTGTGAAGATAAAGCAGAAAGCGACGGCCACAAGCCAGGGAAGCTGGCAATAACCAGAATGTAGAAGAGGTGAAGAACAGATTCAGTTCTAGAGCCCCAGAAGGAGTGCCCTACTGACTAACACCTTTCGATTTTAGAAGCCTGGCTTCCAGAACTGTAAAGAGAACAACTTTTTTTTACTTTAAGGCACCTAGTTTGTGCAACATATTATCACAGCCACGGAAAACTAATTCAGTAGCTATAAATAGAAAATTAATATCCACCTCATTTCAGAAAATTACTTTTAGCCATTTAATCTAAACTTCTTCTCATGTAATTTTATGATATGATGATATGATTTTTCTCATCCCCTGTCCATTTTTTATCTCCCCACACCTAAAGGATAATTAAATAGTAAAACATTTTTTAAAGCAATGAGCATCTTGCATCTAGATCTGATAATAAAAAGTAATTTGATCAATAAACCCAGATTGTTAAAATACAGTGTTTGTATGGAAAAGAAAATCAGAAATTAAGGATTTCATCTTGAGTCATGACAGGAATGGAAAAGAAGGAATATAAACAAGAGTATTCCATGGTGGTAGAATAGAAAGAATATAAACAAGACCTACTTAAAGGAAGATCCACCAAGATTTAGTCGCCTACTGAATGAATGGAGTGAAGAGAAACTGAATCAAATATGACTAAATTCTTGGGATTGGGTGATGAGGAAAACAAAGGTACATCTAACAAAGAAGTTCAGTAGAGGTGCTATTCGGTTATCTGTGCTCAAGTAGGTAGAGTAAGGGGAGGGTTGGGGGAGATGATAAGTGGAGGGAAATAAACATAAATGAGGACTTAAGTTTAGAGTATGTTCAATTTGAGGGGGTGGATAAACATTTTGGTATGAATATTTTCATCAACAGAGAGTTAACACTGAAGAAGACACAAAAAGAAAGCAAGCCAAGAATTATAGACAATTCCACTATTAGTCTTTTTATATTTACATTAAGGGGCATTGTAATTCAATGAATGTAAAAGTTTAATGTGATTTTTTTTTTTTTGCTATTGGCTCTGAAAATGAGTCCAAATACTCCAAATAGCATTCCTGAACTATGCTATTAATGACAAATATTATTGTTATGGGATTACCGATAACATTTTTCCTTCTAAAAGGAGCACATAACGTACTTGGTACTTTTTATACTGAGCCACCCAAAGGAAGGAAAATATTTTAATTTCAGAAAACAATGATACCAGTAAGAAGAATCATTGTCTAATTATTGTGTTTCCTACTAGGAATTGGGGAAGTTATTTAGTGATCACGTATGACACAGGATGTCATAACTGTAAGATATATTTTACAAAGAGCTTCAGAAATAATTTCATTTTATATAGTCGAAGAACTTCAGCTTCCCCCAAATTTCAGGTGATTTCCTTTAAAGGAAAAACTAATAGCAAACACATACATAGTGCTTCCGTAGAGTAGGCATTGTTCCATGTGCTTTTGGTGTATTTATTCATGTGGTCCTCTTAACAATCATATCCAGCAGATAAAATTATTATTCCTAGCTTATATATGAGGACATTGAGCCACAGCGCAATTAAGGATCTTGCCCACGACCACACAGCTAGTAAGGGTTTAAGCCAGGATTTCACTCATGATCCAAATCACTAAACTATATACTCTATGCAATGCTCGCTATATACAAAGGCTGATACTCACTTTGGCAGAATGTAATAGGTATATGTACACTTAGGTTCTTTTTAAAAAAATTTATTGAAGTGGAAACCAGCTATAAAACAAAAATACCAATTATGAAAGCCAAGCTTCCATTTATCCTTTGCTTTTCTACTGAGATCAGTGAAGATTTACCTTTGGTTCCTTCTGAAACTCCCTTTCTTTCAAAGGAAATTTTGAAATTTCCTTTTTTCTTACACAGTGCTATAACCCAACTCTATCAAAGCTCTTTAAGCAAAAGGAAAAAAGCCCAACGATGGGAACCACAATAAATGGAATGCTGTCATTTTAACAAACGGGTAACACATTTTAAATCAAAGCAAACACTCAAAGCTATCAAATGAATTGCTCAGGTTTTTCAGGTTTTTTTGGTTTTTTTTCAACTTTTGTTTCTGACGAACCAGAACTTTCTTTAACTGGCTGTGTCAGAGAGTTTGTTTAAGAGCCAAATCAATGCCATCAGATACTTTCTGGGTCAATGAATTGCATCCAACCCAGAGAAATTAGGATGTGCAAAGGAAAGAAATTACAGTATGAGGTTTTCAAGGCATGTCACACAAACCTCAATCCTTAGGGCATTATAGGCGTTCCCCTCTTCTGCTAAGGAGAATCTTAATAAGCATCAAATTTGAGGCAACGTTCATACTTAAGAGCTCAAAAGGGAAAGAAAATCAACATCAATTCTCTTCACTTTTTCACATCTTTCTACTGGCATCATTTTTATCATAACTTGTTTCTTGGTGTTGGTGACCCATTCCCTTACAATGACAGCTCTGCAGGTGATGGACAAAAAGGTCAATGCATTCATCCTGCATGAGCTCAGACACTGAATACATCATCTCTTCAAAATGTCCAGGCCTCACTGGCACCCCGCTTGGAAAATTGGGTCCACTCACACGACGGAGCTTCTGGCTTTTGCCACCATGCTACCAAGCTCCTGGGCGAACTCTCTTCTGGGATGTGCAGGGAGCGTGCAGATATGTCTAGGTGCCCACGTTTTCTCATCTGCTTATGCTTACTTTCTTCCCTTAAAGATTATTTGGTTCCATGAAAACAAAACAGCTCAGCTAAGTAGCAGCTGAAGAAACTCTCATGTCTCTTCCAACACTTCATTAGTATAAAGCAGCCAAGAGCTTAAGATGTTTTCCAGTTGCTCCCAACTCTTATTTCTAAATCTATGAGTGAAAACCTCAGCTTCCAAGGAAAAATCTATACTCTGTAGTATTAACAGATATATTTAGACACTAGAGTTACATATCATAAGCCAGAGAATGGAAACAAAGATCTTGATAACACTTTTGTAGACTGCCATATCCACAGCTAAAAATGACTGTTTTGATGTACCTCTGAAACAAATAATGCAATATATGTTAAAAAAAAAAAAAAAAAGAAGAAGAAGAAGGTAGCGGGAGGGGAAGAATGAAGCGGGGGAAATCGGAGGGGTAGACGAACCATGAGAGACGATGGACTCTGAAAAACAAACAGGGTTCTAGAGGGGAGGGGGGTGGGAGGATGGGTTAGCCTGGTGGTGGGTACTGAGGAGGGCACGTTCTGCATGGAGCACTGGGTGTTATGCACAAACAATGAATCATGGAACACTTCATCTAAAACTAATGATGTAATGTATGGGGATTAACATAAGAATAAATAAATTAATTAATTTTAAAAAAAACGACCGTTTTGACAAAGGGGCAAATACTAAAGACCTACTGGGAGAGAAGAGGACACATTAAAAATACACAATTGTTTGTCAAATAGTATTATGTGACTCACATTCAGAACAATCACTGAAGATCTCGTAGGTGGGGGTCAGATCACAAGCTACACTTGACTTTCTCATCATAAGGCCCTACAACCGACAGAATATAGAGACCCACAGGCAGACATGCTCCCAATAAGGTGAAAAGCAGTGATAACCAGATTGGAGTAGCTGGGTAGTCTTCCGAGTCCACACACATACACTTGGCATGAGAAGGAGCTCCATCTCCATTATCCACCCACCCCTTTGGAGCAGCAAATGCCTGAGGTGGCTGACTGCACTCAGGAGGATCAGAAAAAGTCCCCACACCCAGAAGACAAACTAGTAGTATATTGCCCAGCAGAACAATCTAACATTTCATACAATCACTGGAGTCTGGGTATAATAAAATGCTTCAGTAGTCACATAATATTAATACCTAGCATTTATTAATACTAAACATTGCATTATGCTCTTAACATTAAGAGTGAATACTTCCTGAGTGGTAGGGAAGGGGTAAGGTGGTAGGCTGCCTTCCAAAAGCTTTGTATATATTCATTTAATTTTCACAAAAAATGAGGTAGGGATAGAACAACCTTCCTTTCCTACATGATGAAACTGAGGCAGGGAAATGTGAAGTCATAGGCCAGGCCATGGGGCTCTGGACTTCATGCTCTTAACCACTTCACTAGATCTTTTCTTGAGCTAACAAAAAAATCTCAGTTACAAAGGAGCACACAGGCAAACAACACCTTGAAAAAACAGGTAATAAATATTAATATATATGGAAACTAAGTTAACAAAAAATCTGCTCAAGAATTTAGATTAAGTATAATTAATGTCATCAGGGAAATAAGAGGCTGTAACATCCATAACAAAGAACGGACTAGTTTTCAGAGAAATGACAAGAATGATCATTGACATTTAAATCTCAATGGACCAGCTGAATAAGAGAACGGGCACAGCTGAGAAACAAACCAGAATGAACCAAGGGATCCTCACAGAAGCAGTTGAAAATACAAAGACATAGAAAGAATTAAAGGAAAGCCAAAAGACATTGAGGACTGATTCCAATATTTGACAATAGGCCTTCCAAGAAAGAGAGAATAAGAGACTAAAACGAGAACATGTAAATAAAACAAAATGTTCCAAAACTGAGAAAAGTTTTAGATTCTCAGATTTAGAAATCCTAGTGAACGCTGGGTAAAGTGAGTAAAATGGACACATCTTGACACATTATGACAAACTTTCCAGATTTACTAAATGTTTGTACCTCACTGCTTTTGGTCAGCTCAAAGTTACCATAACTAAAACTTGTATCTAGAATGGAGTTCATCTCATCTGAACAGACTCATTTTAATTTCCCTATTTTTGTCACCAACATTAATATTCTTCCCATCACCCAGTCTCCAAATGCAATGCCTTCTTCAATTTTTCTTTTTTCTGACTGCTATTGACTGAATTATGATGCCCACAAATTTAAATGGGGAAGCTCTAACCCTCAATCGGATGATTTTTGGAGATGGAGCTTTGGAAGGAAAATAGTGAGATCATGAGGGTAGAACCCTCATGATGGGATTAGTGCTCTTATAAGCAGAGACACTGAAGAGTTTACACGAGCTCTCTCTCTCTCCACTCCCCCCCCAATATAGTGAGAAGGGAGCTGTCTGCAATCCAGGAAGAGCGTTTCTCGCCAGAACCTAAATACACGGCAATCTTATTGCGGACTTGTAGCTCCAGAAATAGGAGAAAACAAATTTCTGTTGCATAAGCCACACAGTCCGTGGTATTTTGTTAGGTCCGACCAAGCTAAGACAGTGACCATACTTATTCGTTATTCTAGGGCTCTTCCCGTTATAAAGAGCAGAAACTCACTCAGGTCAGTACAGAAGTCATTATAAAGACACATGAGGTGATAAAGGTGATTGGAATCACATGGAAGTTCACAATCAAAAGACTTCATAAACCTGGTCAGGAACTGGAAGACAGCTCTGGAACCAAGGCAGTAGCCATGAATCTGAGAATCATAAACATGAGCAATGATCATATTATTAAATATTCAATTCTATTCTATGGATTCCTGTTACAGATCTGCCTACTTGGTATTCCTACCTCCAGTTCACTAATTCTTATCTCTCATTTTATATAACTTCCCCTTAATTACAGTTCTTGCTTCCTTGTTAACTGAGTTGCTGTGACCCATTTTGGTCCTGACTCTGTCTCTGCCCTCAGTGTCTATACCATCCCTTTGCTGCTTAAAATCAATCACATCCTAGCTTTGGTTTTATTTAGTGTTCCTGTAGCTCTATTCTCCTTTAGGAGGCAGAGTCTATAAATAGTAGCTATTTTTCCTTATACAACAAACTCTGTTCTAATTCCTCAATTTAGTGAGAATGTCTCCAAATGGGAATACACAAATTGTTGAGCATTTCCAATCTTTAGGATATTTGCCTTCCTCTGAATTTATAATATTTATCATTATACTTGCCTGTTAATCAAGGGTTTGCTGTTCAATTCACAGTTTGTTGGCTGTCTTTCATAATTACTAAATTTTTATGTTGTTTACTTCTCATGATTTATAGCTTCTTGTCTCTCCTAGGCATTCCTTCTAGTACTGGAGCCTTTTCCATTATACTTAAAACTTATGTGTTTATTGATTCAAATCCATTTTCTCAGTTTTATCTAGCTTTGAGAAAATTTAAGTGCTTTGGCTTTTCCATTTGTAAAACAGGTATGGAAAGGAACAATCAAAGCCTGTAGATATCAGCTGATTACAACACTGAAGTAGTATTAAGGTGCAAAAAGCCATGACTGAAGAGGTAGGCTCCCTTAGAGGCCTAGAAAAAACTTCCCCACGATTGGTTTTAGCACTTCTTGATTAGACAGAAGTCTCTGTTTTTCCTTTGACTAAAATCCATGCTTATCTTCTTCATAGTAGAGGAGTCCAGGGGGAAAAAAAACTGTTATTACTGATGGTGAACTGGTGTGATCAATGCCTTGTCCCAAAATATTTCTTGGCAATATTTTTTACTGATAGTAGTTCCAAAAGCAAAATCTCCACAAGGGCTATTATATAGTTAATAGTTACACAGTTAATAGATGGAGAAGGTACTCAACCCCCCCTTCTCCCCACCCACACATATACTGTCTGTAGGAACTGCATCCTCACACTGGATGAACCAACAGGAGTCATGATTGCACCACACAGCTGCTCACTACTGGTCACTGGTAGATTACTGGATGGATTCTAGAGCCAAGCTTGGCTGATCAGATTTATCCCTCCTTGTAATGACAGATTTGGGTGAGAGGGAACCCAGTAGCTCTGTGTATGGGGCTACACCATGCAGAGTGGGGGGGTTGGCAGTGACAGTATATGGCAGTGTCCATGAAAGCTCACCTGCAGAGAAAAAGGTATGGATGACACAGATACATCCCGAAGAACAAAGAGGGGCAAAGTAACATTCTTGGTTTGCTCCACCCTAATCCTTTTAGTATATCCCGCTTTTGCTTTCAAATCTTAATGCACACAGTTGTTCTCACTTCTCCTCCCAAACTTGCCCTGAGAGGTCAATGTTCTGTATTGACATTTACACCACTTGTCATCTCCTCTGGCAACTCTAATTCTAAATCTGGTTTTTAAGTCCATTCACAGTTTACCACAATTTGCCTCTCTGCCCTTAGCTTCTCCAAAATGTTTCGCCCGTTGTGCATTACATCTCTCTTGATCTCGGTCCCCTGAATGTGCCTTAAATGTAATCTCCATCTTTGCCCACAAGTTTGTCCCTTTCTTCAAATGCCTGATTCTGGCTTATCACCCCAGCTAGTCAAGCTTGCCCTTCTCACAGGAAATGACCCTGTCCCACCCCCCAGGTATTTATGACAAGCTAGGACAGTTTTCTAGATAATTCTTTTGGGTCCTATTACATACATCCACGTGGTGTTGGTTTTCTTCCCTAGTATGTAATAACTTGATTGCACTGTAAACACTGAGGGCTCACTGTGGGATCCCAATCAGTGGATTCAGTAAGATATGTCCCCTTTCTTCTCAAAAACATGTCTTTCTGTGATTAGGAAAGTAAAGTAGGCTAGAAAAAATCAAAATTTAGTGCAATCCTGTAGCCAGAAGTATAGTGTCTAAAGAACTTTAGCTTCTTTTTAAAAAGTTCTAGAGTGATTTGACAAACTTACTGTTTTTGGTGATTTTCAATAATATTCCTTATATTTTACTTACAAAATCAACATGTGAATATATCTTTACCCTAAAAACAAATCCAAGTGACATAGAATTGCACAAAATATAACATGAGGCCTCCCATCATGCAGCACCCCAATGCCCTTCCCCATCCACTCCTCTCCACAGAGGTCACCACTGTTAAGAGTTTGATATACACTGTACCAGATGTTTTATTGAGAATTTATTTGTATATATGAATTTGTTTTTATTTTGTTAACAAAAATAAGATCTGGACACCTGGATGGCTCAGTTGGTTAAGCGACTGCCTTCGGCTCAGGTCATGATGCTGAAGTCCTGGGATCGAGTCCCGCATTGGGCTCCCTGCTTGGCAAGGAGCCTGCTTCTCCCTCTGACCCTCCCCCCTCTCATGTACTCTCTCTCTCTCTCATTCTCGCTCTCTCAAATAAATAAATAAATCTTAAAAAAAAAAACAAAAAACAAAAATAAGATCTTACTCTACAGTATTCTAAAATTTGTTTTTTTCTGTTTAAGAATATATTGTTCAGTATTTACTCAAAGAAAATGAAAACATTAATTCAAAGAAGATATATGCAACCTTATGTTTATTATTGCATTATTTACAATAGCCAAGATATGGAAGCAACCCCAGTGTCCACGGACAGAGGAATGGATAAAGAAGATGTGCAGGGGTGTGTGTGTGTGTGTGTGTGTGTGTAATGAAATATTAGCCGTAAAAAAGGATGAGAAATTGCCATTTGTGACAACAACATGACTGGACCTAGAGGGTATTATGCTAAGTGAAATAAGTCAGAGAAAGATAAATAAATGTGAGATCTAAAAAACAAAATAACAAAAAAAGCAGAAACAGATCCACAAATACAGAGAACAAATTAATGGTTGCTGGGGGTGAAAGAGGCAAAATGGATGAATGGGAGTGGGAGATGTAAGCTTCCAGTTATGGGAGGAATAAGTCAGTAAGATGTTTACACACAATGAAAGGTACAGCATAGGGATTATAGTTGGTACTCTAACAGATGGTGACTGCACTTGCAGTGAGCACAGCATAATATAACATATAGAATTGTCTACAGAATTGTCAAATCACTATGTTGTACACCTGAAACTAACTTAACATTGTGTGGGGCGTCTGGGTGGCTCAGTTGGTTAAGCGACTGCCTTCGGCTCAGGTCATGATCCTGGAGTCCCAGGATCGAGTCCCGCATCGGGCTCCCTGCTCGGCGGGGAGCCTGCTTCTCCCTCTGACCCTCCCCCCTCTCATGTGCTCTCTCTCTTTCATTCTCTCTCTCTCAAATAAATAAAATCTTTAATAAAAAAAATAATTTAACATTGTGTGTCAACTATCCTTGAATAAAAAACATATATATTATCTTTCTATGATAATACATATAAATATACCATATTCTTTTTAATAACTATAATAATTACCCTAAGATAGATGTATATCAACTAGCACAAATTATTAACTTATTGATGAACATAAAAAGATAAATACATTGTGGTGGTTTCATATGTTAGCTGAATTTGGTGACAATACTACCAGTTGGGTTTCTTCAAGCCTTGATGACTCTTCCTTGCCTATCCATAACTATAGATGAGCGTCAATATCAGCAATGAGCTTATTTACAAAAGCCAAGGCCAAATTCTCATTCTCTTGACTGTGAAGACAGGTTCTTATCTAGAATTTGAACCCAAATATGGGTGATTCCAATGTCCATGTTCCTTTCATTTTATCAGGTTTCTAGTTTTAAAACATATTTTTTGTTCCTAAATGTTAGTGCTTATTAAATCTTCTATAAAGAGTAAAACTGTACTAGCTATTGTGTAATATTCATTAAAACTATTACTTCTTTAGAGATTGTTGGTATTTCAAAAGAGCAAGTGGTTAAATCAAGACTTTAACATAACAATAAATTGGTATTCTTGGTATAGACAGCATTACACTTTCCTCTCGTTGGCATATGGAGTCATTTATAAATGCCCCTTTTAACTATAACATATTGTCTGAAGATACCACAAATGAAATTTAAATCGTTTAAAACAGGAGAACATAACAAATGAAAGCTGATTTGAATTATTCTCACAAAATTTGTAACAAGAGGTAATAGAAGATAACTGACACAAAACCGGTAGCTCTTGTATAATACAACACAAGAAAGGAACGGACTAGCCAAAAAAGCAGCCCTTAAATACAATCCTGCCAGAGCTGCATGTGTATTCATGTCTGTGGAAGAGCTAAACAAAGTTCTACAACATCAGGTGGCTTCGTAGTAATACTTTCGTTCTTAGTGTTCAAATATTAAGGAGACACAGCTCACACATCATATCCACAAAAGGTTCTCTTAGGTGCCTTTAAATGATTGAAGAAATAGTCTTAAGATGAAAGGTTCTACTTTGAACTGCTCTGACAAGGCATTCAAATAAATACAAACCATAGAGAAACTGGACTATCCAACCAAGAGAGCACAAGAAAACTAGCTTACTCTCCCACCGTGCTAACTTTATGGAGCAGAAGAACTTTATTTCCTCCCATCTGTGAACTCTTAAGGAAGAGGCATGGTAATGGACAATCTCAACTACGGACATGGGATATATGTAGGAAATGTTCTATCATTGATTGATTGCTGGCTGTTGAAGAGAACCATCCAATTATGCTCTAATTAATAAGTGCATCAAATACCATTTTACACCATGAAATTTATAAAGCAAATCCTAGTGGAGGAGTTTATCTTCATTCTTTATCAGTTAAGTAAGCTTCTTCTGTAACTAGAGTACTTTGACAGCTCCTCTTTCAATTAAAAAAATATATATTCAGTGTCACATAAAACACCTCAAAAGGTTTTTCCCAGAAGTCTAGTTAGACTTCCTAATGTTTGAGGAGCTGCTACATGGTAGCCTTTGACTCTGGATGGCTTGTAAGGGAACATCTGAGAATGATTTCTTGTTCTTTTTCATGTCATGCGCCAGCTATCTGTAGGCAAAATGTAAGCGGCCACATCTTTAACAAATTATTTTCTTTCAAAAGAGAGCGTTGTACTTCGCAAGCATGTTCCCAGCTAACAAAGCGAGAAGCTCTGGTCTCTGTCAATGAAAGCATTTAAAAAAGATTATCTTCTTGGCGTGATAATTTCTTCCCAACCATGAAAAACCAAAATTCTCAATTCTGGCCAGATAAATGTCATATTTTATCTTTTATTTAGAAACTCTACATCAAATTCTAAGGTGAGAGTTTAGAGATTTATTAATATATCTCAAAACTTAGGGCCAGATTATAAATGCTGTCAATTATGTAACCATGATCCCATCTCTTTTCCTACAATTTTGTGGAGGGGAAAACTAGGGCTGAAGAGTGGCTTTGGCTCACAATCCAAATCTTCGTATCTATCCCCATTATCTTACTCCAATACTGAGAGAGGCTTAAGGGAAGAGAAGAACTTGGAGAAAAGGTAAATAACAAGAGAGGAAGAAGAAGAAGAAAGAAGAAAGAAGGAAGAAGGAAGAAGGAAGAAGGAAGAAGGAAGAAGGAAGAA